>NW_024038354.1:412500-645000 GCF_016077235.1 Cyprinodon tularosa
CTATGTAGGGGCAGTGGTAGCCATGCTAAATATGTAGGGGCAGTGATAGCCATGCTAACTATGTAGGGGCAGAGATAGCCATGCTAACTATGTAGGGGCAGTGATAGCCATGCTAACTGTGTAGGGGCAGTGGTAGCCATGCTAACTATGTAGGGACAGTGGTAGCCATGCTAACTATGTAGGGGCAGTGATAGCCATGCTAACTATGTAGGGGCAGTGGTAGCCATGCTAACTATGTAGGGGCAGTGGTAGCCATGCTAACTATGTAGGGACAGTGGTAGCCATGCTAACTATGTAGGGGCAGTGATAGCCATGCTAACTATGTAGGGGCAGTGGTAGCCATGCTAACTATGTAGGGGCAGTGGTAGCCATGCTAACTATGTAGGGACAGTGATAGCCATGCTAACTATGTAGGGGCAGTGGTAGCCATGCTAAATATGTTGGGGCAGTGATAGCCATGCTAACTATGTAGGGGCAGAGATAGCCATGCTAACTATGTAGGGGCAGTGATAGCCATGCTAACTGTGTAGGGGCAGTGATAGCCATGCCAGCAGGGATTGACTGCAGTTCTACTGTAAGGAGCCTTGGTCAAGGTCAATGGCCGCCCTACCTGACATGAAACAACTGTACCATGCATATTACTTTAGGTTAATAGAATATATAAATGAGGCTATGTATACTTCCATAAAAAAAAAAACCATCCCCTTCTTTTTCTTTTACAACTAGACTACTGCTTATAACCCCCTTTAAACCCCATGCAAACTATAGCCATGCTTTTAATGGTATCATTTATTCTATCTTATAAAATTGTTATTTTTACTTTTAGCTTATTTGGACTTAAAAATTTGATTTATCAGAATTGGAGAGATTTCTATCTTCTCCCCTTATAACAGATGACCTCTGGTTGTGCCTCCGTGTCTGATGGGACATTTCTGTGGTGGATGAGGAAATGAAACCAGTTGGGTTTTTGAATGTCCTCTTTCTGAAATATTGTGGAATATCCTCAGATGAACTTTTCTGGTTCATATCCTGCAGCTCTGTTATTTCTTAATCCTTTGCAAACTTCTAGTTTTCAGCATGAAAAATTATAAACGAGAATCAGTCTAAAGCTAACAGAGCTGCACAGAGGAGAAAAAAAGAGTAAAGACCTGTTTTTTGGAACCAAATACCTTTTATGTACCGAGAAACACACCAGTGTTAGTATCACGGTTTGGGCCTATTTGCTGGCAGCTAAACCCCAGGATTAATAAAGTTGGAGAAACAAACTTGACAAGAAGGCTGATTAGATTGTTGTGAAATGTTAAAGCTGATCCAGATGCTGCTGCCTGCGTCCTCACTAGAACTAAGAAAGTAGATCAGACAGCTGCAACCTATCCATTTGCTGGAAATATAATAAATAGATAAATAATAAAAAAATGTGTTTTTCTTTAGTTTAGGCCAGCAGAGTTAGGATAGTTAGGCTTTATGATGAGATGATTTTGTAACCCAGGCTTTCCCTCTTTTAACCTGCAACTGGTGGAAGACACCCTATGGACTCTGCGTTGTGTTTTCTTTTGGGTGAAGGTGGGATGTGTTCCGTGCAGAAGGGGAATCAGACACAGGGCTCGTAGTTGTGGGGAGACGCAGAGATGGCGTCTCTGCCATCAAACTAAACAGAACATAACAAAAAAAACAACTGAGACAGCCCTTAACATTCTTAACATCAACAATAAAATGTATATCTCGGAATTATCTTTTAGGATATGTATGTTTGTGTGTCGAGTGTTTTATGTGTGCCTTCGAGCTCTCTTTGCCTTTTCCCTCTGCCACAGTTTCCATCCTCTTTCTATCTTCCGCTGCTCTTCTGTCTTTGTGACCTGTTCTTCATACAATAGCTTTTTGGGAGGACGTCTGGTTCTGGGTGGGTTGTTCCTTGGAATATCACTGCTCTGCAGTGAATCTGGACTGCCATGAGGTGCATTTTCTACTGCATTATCCCCTTCCACTTGGCTGGCTTGTATGTCGTTTTGGTTAATTTCTCCAAAATGCAAAGAGGGTCCAGTTTCCTCCATGCTGACTGCATCTGTATTCTCCTGCAGGTCTGCCTCTACCCTTGTCTCATTCAGATCTAAATCAGATTCTTCCTCCTCGGCTGTAGGTTTGCCCTCCTCCTCTACTGGGATAAACATGCACTGGGTGAGGAGGTTTCTGTGAACCACTCTTTCTGGACCACCATTCTCTGGTTGTACTACGTACACTGGTATTTTAGGCTGTTTCTTCACCACAATATATGGACGTGGCTCCCACTTGTCTCCGAGCTTCTGTCGTCCTTCAAAATGACATATTTTGACCAGCACCCGGTCCCCTGGGCTGAACACTTGATCCTTTGCTTTTTGATCATAGTACTTCTTTTGATGTTCCTTTGCAATCCTAGAACTGTTGCTAGCCTATGCATAAGCCTCCAGCAGGCAGTCATGGAGTGTCTGCACATAGTCACTGTAACTTCCTTGGCTATTAGAGGTTGAGGTCCCAAACACCAGATCTACAGGAAGTCTGGGATGTCTCCCAAACATTAAGTAGTACGGAGTGTATCCAGTCGAGTCATGTCTCGTGCAGTTGTACGCATGAGTCATGGCATCCACATATTCATGCCACCTGGGCTTTAGGTGAGGTGGCAGAGTTCCCAGCATATTAATTAAGGTCCGGTTGAACCTTTCACTGGTCCCATTGCCCTGTGGGTGATATGGAGTGGTGTGGGACTTAGTGATGCCAGTGATCTTGCATAGTTCTTTTACAATTGCACTCTCAAAATTGCGTCCCTGATCTGTATGGAGCTTTGCTGGAAAACCGAACCGGCAGAAGAAATTCTTCCACAGAACCTTGGCTACAGTGCATGCTTTTTGGTCTTTGGTGGGGTAGGCCTGAGCATAACGAGAAAAGTGATCTGTTACGACAAGTACGTTTTCAATGCCCCCCTTTGACCTTTCCAGGCAGAGAAAGTCTACACACACAAGCTCCATGGGGGCATTGCTGTGGATGCTGACCAGAGGGGCTCCAATACTGCTTTCACACTGCTCACACCACGATTTCACTTCCAGAGACATATTTGGCCAGTAGAATCATTCTGTTATCAGCTGTAGAGTTCTTTCAAAGCCTAAATGACCTGAATCGTCATACAGAGCAGTTTTAGCCACCACCCGCAGCTTCTCTGGCAAGATGAGCTGCTCAATGCGTCCTCTTTGCCCATCTGTGATGCATCTGTATAGGATGCCATTTCTGACCACTAACCTCCTCCACTCTTTTATGAGAAGGCTCCCATGTCTTCCCAGGCCAATCCTCACACTTCGAGGTGGTTTTTGGTTATTGTTTTTGAAGTACAGAACCTGGCCAATAATGGAATCATCTTTCTGTTCTGCACGGATTTGTTGAATTGTCATTGCTGGAAGTGCATCTGTTCCCACATCCAAATACAGCTTATTCACTATTGGGAAAACGCAGCTATCTTGCATATCTGAAACCGCAGTATTGTCAAAACACTGGGGCCCTGAAGGCTGTACTTCAGAGACCCTGGCCTGCTGAGG
The DNA here is from genome assembly GCF_016077235.1 of Cyprinodon tularosa. Lineage (NCBI taxonomy): Eukaryota > Metazoa > Chordata > Actinopteri > Cyprinodontiformes > Cyprinodontidae > Cyprinodon > Cyprinodon tularosa. The sequence continues at coordinate 416,061 of NW_024038354.1, forward strand.
GCATGACAGTAAGATTTGCGTGACTTCTTGGTTGGACATGCTTGAAAGAGCATCAGCATTTGCATTGTTCTGTCCCCTTCTGTACTGGATGTCAAACAGAAATAGCACAGTATATTAGGATAATGTATATTTTACACCGGCTAGCAGAGCTGCTGCTTACCTTACAGGCAGTAAAACACACTGTAAGAAATACAGCAGTTCCTGCACAAAAATCCCCTGAACTACGGTGTCCCCAACAGGACAAACATGTTAGAACTGCAGTAGTGCCAGTAATTACAGAAAGCAAAAGCAACATCCTTTGGAACATTTATGCACTGGGTTACAATTTCATAACAGGTGCTAGAATCAGAGTAAAGAGAGGAGTAGTTTGAGGAAAGGGAAATATTTATTCTTTCATTGCAGTATTTACTTAAATCTGAGATATGCTGGTAATTGCCTTCATTAAGCTCACATTATTGTTATACAATGATTTAATCACATGTCCAAGAAGTAAGGACATTTCTATTCATTTTGTATGCTTAGAATTTTTCAAAATAAATTGTTAATCACATTTAAAGTTATATCCATTCATTTTCTGTGTGGAACCATATTTTTTCCTTGGCTGTTAGTAAGGTTAAATATTAAAGTGTGCCTTTTTTCTCCTCCTGAATAGGGGTGATTGTTTAGAGGCTTTGTTCCATTCTTTATGCTGAGATGTAGGGAAACGAAGGAGGGTTGAAAAGAAGTTTCCCCCCCAGGTTAGATAAGGGGGAAACATAGATAAACATGTCCTTATTGTGTTCAAGATTCTCACGTCCTGTTTTTGGTGTGAACGGGAAACAGTTGCCTGAAATGTTTATCTGATCAAATTTATGTCCTTTGATGAACTAAAGTGTTTCTGTTGGGAAGACTCAATGTTTGTGTGTAAGTAGTCACTTTATAATGCAAGAGTGGGCAGTGACCTAGTCAGAGCCACACTGGGAGCTGTACGCAGCTGTTTCCTGTAGTTCTCCTCTGCAGAGTAAAATAAAACCTTTTCTTCCTTGCATATCAACTCTCAGTGCTCATTTTTACTCCACAATTTGGCATCACGAACAGGATCCTTCGCTGACCCGTCCGCTCAGTGGATTCTAGAAGAAGGGCTGAGCACCAAAACCATATGGGTTTTTCCTCTACCTCAAATAGGCCATTTAAGAGAAGGAGGACTCTTCTGATGCACCGAGTAGATCAATCTCGACAGGAGGACAATAATTTCAGGAGACTGAGAGAGGAAGTAAACTAACAAACTCTTTTAAAGGTTAAAAAAAATAAAATATTGTTATAACATTAAGCAGGCAGTCAAAAGACTGAAAAAGTAGGCCTTAAACAGGCTGAGGGTAAGTCTATTTCAGACCGAGGGTAAGTCTTTTTTAGACCGAGGGTAAGTCTTTTTTGAAAGACCGAGTTTTGAAATAGTAGGCCTTAAATAGACTGAAAGTAAGTATTTTTTAGACCGAGGGGAACTCTTTTTTTAAGACCTAGTTTTGAAAAAGTAGGCCTTAAATAGACTGAGGGTGAGTCTTTTTTGAGACGGAGGTTGTAGGTCTTACTAAGGAAAAGTAGACCAAGTGCATCCCTCCATGGAAATGCCTCCGAACACCATCACTGACCCACCACCAAACCAGTCATGCTGAACGATGTTACAGGCACCATAACGTTCTCCACGGCTTCTCCAGACCCTTTTCATGTCTGTCACATGTGCTCAGGGTGAACCTGCTCTCATCTGTGAAAAGCACAGTGCACCAGTGGCGGACTTGCCAATTCCGGTGTTCTGTGGCAAATGCCAATCGAGCTCCACGGTGCCGGGCAGTGAGCACAGGGCCCACTAGAGGACGTGGGGCTCTCAGGCAACCCTCGTGAAGTCTGTTTCTGACTGTTTGGTCAGAGACATTCACACCAGTGGCCTGCTGGAGGTCAATTTGTAGGGCTATGGCAGTGCTCCACCAGCGCCTCCTTGCACAAAGGAGCAGATAGCGGTCCTGCTGATGGGTTGTAGACCTTCTACAGCCCTGTCCAGCTCTCCTGGACTAGCTGCCTGTCTCCTAGAATCTTCTCCATGCTCTTGAGATAGTGCTGGGAGACACAGCAAACCTTCTGGCAATGGCACGTATTGATGTGCCATCCTGGAGGAGTTGGACTGCCTGTGCAACCTCTGCAGGGTCCAGGTAGCGCCTCATGCTAACAGTAGTGACAGTGACCCTAGCCAAATGCAAAACTGGTGAAAAAGAGTCAGAAAAGATGAGGAGGGGAAAAAATGTCAGTGGCCTCCACCTGTAAAACCATTCCTGTTTCGATGGTCGTCTCGTTGTTGCCCCTCTAGTTCACCTGTTGTTAATTTCATTAACACCAAAGCAGCTGAAACTGATTAACAACCCCCTCTGCTACTTAACTGACCAAATCAATATCCCAGAAGTTTAATTAAGTTGATGCTAAACTCTGATTACAAAGTGTTCCTTTTAAGTTTTCTGAGTAGTGTAATTGTATGATAAATTATGGCATCCTGCTGTTATAGTCATTTTTTATTATTGTCTTTAAAGCTTTGTTTTTGCTAAGCTTTGTTAGCAAATATAGCCGTTCTGTGTGTATTTACCCTAATGACATCCTGTGACCATGATTAAGTCATTGCATGCAAACAATTGGTCAACAATCCTAAGTGATGGAGGTAAGTGAGTGTGGGACTGCTAGTCTGCTAGCTCACTTGCAAAAAAAGCCCATGCATTTTTTTTCCTAACATCAAATGCAAAAAGGCACAAATTGAATTTGTATTCTAAGAGGGGGTTCACTGAAGCTGGAGTTGAATCTCAGGAAGCATTCTGATGGTGCTGTGAAGTTGGTAGCCGCTGGAATACGTCCTTGCTAACATAGCTACTGGTGTTGGCAATGCTTTTGAGCTGGCAGTTTTTCTGCGAGGCATTCAGCACCAATGGCATGGTGGACTTATCTAATAGCTGTGTCAATGGCCAACGTCTTGCCTTCTGGCAGATTAGGAGTACTGCCGCTAGATGGCGCCACGTCTGTTCATGTCAGCCTGTCTCGCCCGGTTCTTGAGTTGTATTTAGGCTCAAAAGGATTATCTAAACATGATCAGGACGGACGCTTAGAGTATAAATTCAATGATCGCAGCCCCGGTAGCTGATCTGATTACTCACTTCCTTCACCTGCTGTTCCCTCCCCCGCTCTCTAATTATCATTCATCTTATTCACCTGCTCCCTCTGCTATATACACTATATTGCCAAAAGTATTTGCTCACCCATCCAAATTATTGGAATCAGGTGTTCCAATCACTTCCATGGCCACAGGTGTATAAATTCAAGCACCTAGGCATGCAGACTGTTTTTACAAACATTTGTGAAAGAATGGGTCGCTCTCAGGAGCTCAGTGAATTCCAGCGTGGAACTGTGATAGGATGCCACCTGTGCAACAAATCCAGTCGTGAAATTTCCTCGCTCCTAAATATTCCACAGTCAACTGTCAGCTGTATTATAAGAAAATGGAAGTGTTTGGGAACGACAGCAACTCAGCCACGAAGTGGTAGGCCACGTAAACTGACGGAGCGGGGTCAGCGGATGCTGACGCGCATAGTGCGAAGAGGTCGCCAACTTTCTGCAGAGTCAATCACTACAGACCTCCAAACTTCATGTGGCCTTCAGATTAGCTCAAGAACAGTGCGCAGAGAGCTTCATGGAATGGGTTTCCATGGTCGAGCAGCTGCATCCAAGCCATACATCACCAAGTGCAATGCAAAGCGTCGGATGCGGTGGTGTAAAGCACGCCGCCACTGGACTCTAGAGCAGTGGAGACGCGTTCTCTGGAGTGACGAATCGCGCTTCTCCATCTGGCAATCTGATGGACGGGTCTGGGTTTGGCGGTTGCCAGGAGAACGGTACTTGTCTGACTGCATTGTGCCAAGTGTAAAGTTTGGTGGAGGGGGGATTATGGTGTGAGGTTGTTTTTCAGGAGCTGGGCTTGGCCCCTTAGTTTCAGTGAAAGGAACTCTGAATGCTTCAGCATACCAAGACATTTTGGACAATTCCATGCTCCCAACTTTGTGGGAACAGTTTGGAGCTGGCCCCTTCCTCTTCCAACATGACTGTGCACCAGTGCACAAAGCAAGGTCCATAAAGACATGGATGACAGAGTCTGGTGTGGATGAACTTGACTGGCCTGCACAGAGTCCTGACCTCAACCCGATAGAACACCTTTGGGATGAATTAGAGCGGAGACTGAGAGCCAGGCCTTCTCGTCCAACATCAGTGTGCGACCTCACAAATGCGCTTCTGGAAGAATGGTCAAAAATTCCCATAAACACACTCCTAAACCTTGTGGACAGCCTTCCCAGAAGAGTTGAAGCTGTTCTAGCTGCAAAGGGTGGACCGACGTCATATTGAACCCTATGGATTAGGAACGGGATGTCACTTAAGCTCATATGTGAGTCAAGGCAGGTGAGCAAATACTTTTGGCAATATAGTGTATATGGTTCAGCCCAGCTATCAGGGCCAGATCTTTCTTCTTAGTTTATTCATGTAATGTATTTGTGTCAGTTGTAAATGTTTGTTTTTGAGTTTAGTTAAATTCCTGGTTCATGTCCTGACTCTTGGGGGCCTGTGTGTTGAGAGGGTGTTAGTGTTTGTCTCCTGTCTTCTGATCGTGTCCCGGCTATTCTCCACGGAGCCCACTGGTGTTGGCTCGGAATGCGGGGAGGTCAGTTTTAATTCCCGTAATCCTGGCTCCAAGTTGGAGTACAGTTTAAAGTCTTCAGTTATCCTGGTGCCATGTATTGTCTATTTTTCTCTTAACCACTGGGCCTGCCTGTCTCCATCTGAGCTGACTGCTGGACTCATTGGAACTCTGAACCTGCCTGAACGCTCTGTTGATTCCTGAAACCCTGGATCCGTCTGTTCCTGTTTGGATCTGAACTCCTGGTTGGGCTACAAACCCCTAGATCCCAGAACTGTCCTGTCTGATTTGTTTTCACTGACCTGGATCGGATTTCTGCCTGCTATCTGAGGTTGCTGCTTCGGGGACATTCTGGGCTGCTCTGTCCACAGCTCGTTTGGCAGTCCATCAGCTGGATCCTGCCTTCCTCGCAGAGACTGAACTGTTAAATCAGAGTGTCAGGGATTGCCCCGCCCCTCCTGCAGCTGCTGCAGGTCTGCTGATACACAGCAGCCTGCGTTCTGTTTGTTTTGTTTCTGTCTTTCATGTTTTTGTCTTTAAACATTTTGAAACTTCCCACTGTCTGTCTTGTCTTAATACTGGGTCCATCTGTCGCGTTTTATGACAATATATCCGTATATCATGTTTATCAGCTGGAATTTCTACTTTATTGTGAAGGCATATGATATGACCATGCACCTTTAAAGCTCTCAGAGGAAAAGCAGGTTCCTGTTGATAACAAAAATCTCAGATCTGTTTATTTATGCTAAAACACCTGTGGTGCCTCATTTCATAGTTCATTATCATTTCACTTAAATTAGTTATTAGGCTTTTGCACTCATCCCTAAACTGAGCAAGCATATGGCAATAGTGGAAAGAAAGGATTCAGATTTAACACAAAGAGGCCTCCTGTAGAATATGGCTCTGTGTGAATGGCCATCTCATAAAACTAAGAACACACAGAAAAATATTACAAATCTGTCAGATGCTGTCAGATGCTGCTAATCCAATAACAATCCTTCTTCATCTTTATTTATGGATTATTTTATTAGACTTAAGACACCTCTTTGAAATTACTTTGTTTTCTGTCTCTGGATCCCTGCAGCCGTAAGCACCCTCCCAGAAAAGCAGAACTGTTGGATCAGAAAATTCTTTGTGACTTGACTTTAGGCTGACTTCCTTGTCCGACTGCTGCGGGACTCTGAGCTCCTCTTTAATTTGCTCTTTGCTCCCTTGGCTGGATTTACTGTTCTGTAACTTTCTAGCGGTAAGTCTAAGATCTTTAATAGGTTTACAGTATTTATATTTGTTGTGTTAGAATGAAAAAGATTAACAAAACTTCAAACTTTTAGAAGCATTTTTTTGTCTCAAAATATTTCTGTTTTTCCTTTAATTTCCTTCTCATTATATTCTTTCAAATATCTCTCATATTCTGTATTTTGTCCTTGATCTGATCTTATTTTATCTACATCCCTTTTATCCTGTGTGATCCCACTCCTCTTCTCCTCACCAGCCCCACTCACTTCTCTCATCATGCTCTTCCATTGTTTTCTTCTAACGGGAGCTCTGCTCTCATTGGCTGTACCTACTAATGTCGCCATCGAGACGTGTCCAGCAATGCCAGGAATGCCAGGTTTGTATGTTTACCTGTGTTTAGTCTTATTGTATTACAGAGGTGTTTCCTCAACCCTTTCTTGATCTACGTCACTGGCTGATTTCAGGCATTCCCGGGCTTCCTGGCAGAGATGGTCGTGATGGTGAGAAAGGAGAAAAAGGAGATCCAGGTAGTGAAAAGACATGTTTTTAGGTGGTGATTCATGGTCAGATCCTTTAAATGTGGTGACATTATCTTAAATTGTATTTTGTTTACTGAGACTACTTTTTTGTTTTATGGAAATTAAACAAAACTTCAGTAAAACCATAAAATGGGACTTAAATTGAAGGATTTAACATCTATTCAGAAATATTTGTCAAGATTGACAAATACCTCCTTGAAGATGAGTGAAAGTCCGGTTGCCTCTGAATTCTGAATTGTGGCTGCCGCTAACAGAATTTACACAGGCAGTTCCGGCAAAAGTTTGTTTTTTGCAAAAATACTTATACTTATTGCAGGATTTCAAGTGACTGAACAAAATAGCTAAAGGAAAATTATAAATCAAGTTGTTTTACAAACACGATCTAGGAGTCAGGAGTCAATATTTTGTAAAATATTTAACACCAGGGGCAGCTGACTCCACGCCATGATGCTGCCATTACTATGTTTCACAGTGAATATTTGGGGTCACATGTTATCCTGACAGTTCTGTTCCTCAGCCCCTCCACCCTCCACATGCCCTGTCTACTGGGCTGAGTTTCTGTTTCCCAGCCTGTAAGAGTTGGTGGTCATCCATGTCTGTTGTGCTCCTTGCTGGTGAAGATTCTCAGTCATCCAGGTCATAGCCATTCCAAGAAAGTTAAAAAACAATCCACTGGACTTTGTTTCCAAGCTTGCTTCCCATCCAGGAAGCTTTTTGAATTTAAAATGTCAGAAAAAGCGTTGAGTTTTATACATAGGTTTTATACATTTAACTGCATACACCACTCCGCTCATAGACACATTTTGGACAAAGATTGACTAAGGCTCAGATTTTAGCTTTCAAAAACCTCCAATGCAGCGATAGAGTTGATTCCTTCCCGCTATCATCGCAGCCCCAACCCCTTTACAGGAGAACAGAAGACCTCACCTGTTCAGCCAGGCCAACAATTCCCTCTAACGACCCCCCTTTCAGAGACATAGACAGGTATGGGGCATTGCAGGCTAACAAAGAAGCCAAACGACCCCCATTCCAAAGGGGTGGACACAGGGCTGTCAACTCTCACCCATTGGGAGTGAGACTCACCCATCTCAGTGTCTTCACACACTCTCACTCCAAATTTCCAATTTCTCACACAAAAAAATGACAGACATTAAAACTCAACTCCGTTCCACTTATTTATGTATAAAAATACCATGGTGATCAAAATCCATTCCGCATGTTTCATGGAACCTTAGTGCTAACACATATCCAGTCCATATTCCCACCTATTCACTGTGCTAGATATTAAAAAAAGACAGTTGTTATTTTAATTTTTATCTTATCTCATCTGGACTAGGAATATTCTCTTTGTAAATTATTGAAGATTTTAAGCAATCTAGTACTTGAGTAAATATGAATAAAAAATACAGTAGCTAGCGGAAATTATTGATGTGGAGACTGAGTGTAGGATCACATCCAATGGTTTGTTTTCTCTTTACCTGCTGCCTTTTTAGGCCATGTTTTGCTCACAAGTTCAAGAATTATTGCTCGGTCTAGTTTAATAATCTCCTGTTGGCATTTAGAAGTAATTAACCCAACACAAATATTTTAATTCTTAAAACTTTCATGTTTGTCTCTCAAACCCATAAGAGCTCCACAACAAGAAAAAGAACCATTGCATTTTATTTATCAAAAGATCAGCCACCCAAGAAAAGACCAACCACATCCAGAGAGGATGTGCAGAACAGCTCAGTTATCCTGGATTCATAGAGGAGGAACCACAGGGATGTTCTCATTTTATTATTACTTATCTTATTCATTTATCTTTATTTTGGTCCAATGAATATATTTAAAAACATAATTTCCACCACACCTTCCAAACTGAAACATTCAGAGAAGAACTGTCTCCTGTCATGGTGAGTTTTTATAAAATCTCCAGCCTCCTAGAAGGTCTGAATTGTTTAGCTGTTTTGGCAATTGTAAGAAAAACTAAAAATATAATGAATTAAGCTTTTTAATCCTTAGCCTATTACCAATATACATACACAGTGTAGTTTGCATATATGGTTTTGATTGCAGTGGTTCCTGTATCAGTGCCAGTAATCCAGTAATAGTTTACTAGTTCCCCATTGTTTAATTTACATTAATTTAATAATAATTATAACAATGTAATAATAATTTCACAAAGTTGTGATTCTTAGTTTAAAGTATATTTAAGATTCAAGTATTTTAATAGGGCCCTTTCTGCTTTATTTCAATTCTCTAAAAATCACCAGAATATAGAAAATTATGTATATTGTGAGGAAAATGTTCCACATAACTAGAGATCACTTATTGTTACTCAGTAACATTTACTGTGCTATAAAATTCTACTTTTTACCACTTTGTTTCAGTTAAATCCTCTTAAAACGTCCAACCTATAGCTGTTCCTATTCTCATCTAACCCCAAGGTTCTCTGAAAAGTTGGCAGCCCTGTGGACCCGTTCGTCCGTTTATATTTGCATGTTTTCTAAACAAAAACAAGGCTTTGTTCTGCCGCTGGATAAAACCTGGAACTCAACGCTAATTCTGACATTTTGAATTGAAAAAGTTTCCTGGACGGGAAGTGAAACGTCTTCAAACTTGGAAACAAAGTCCAGTGGATTTTTTTTTTTACTTTTTTGGAAAGCTGTGCTCCTTGGTCTTCATGATGCAGTTTTTTTTTCTCTAATATTCACTCATAAACCTCTGAGGCAAGGCACAGAGCTGCTTTACGGTGAGATTAAACTTCACCTTGGTGTATTCTATTGATGAAAGTGAGCCTTTTGAAGGCAGTTGGATGCACAAGATTTATCTTTTTGTTATTGTAGTAGGGGGCGGGTCTGTATACAAAAACATGCAGAGATGTAGATCTTTTTTATTCAAGCTAATTGCTGACATTTTTTAAATTAATAGGAGAAAATTTTTCCACTAATTTCCAGTTACTGATAAAAAAAAATCCACAGAAAGCAGAGGTTTCCTCTTTTCTTCTGCATTAGAGGACTCAGCAAATGGCTGGTGGTGAGCGGGTGAGCATGAACGCACCACTTACTGGCTGGGGGCAGAAAAACTTGCAGCCATCACCTTTAAGAAAAACAAATGTTATTTTGTGTAAATAACCAAGATGGTGTAAAAAAAAAAAGGCAAAATGGTATAAAGGCAAAAATACAACAAAGGAGAGCAGAACCTGGAGCAGTGTAAATATGGGTAGTAATGGACATGGTGACCAGCAGCGTAAAGAGAGGATCCAATGAAGAACACTGAAGATGAGGGAGGTGTGCAGAATGATGTAGAAATCCTGTGTGTTAATAAGGAAACAAGATGGCGTCTCTGAGGCAGAACATAAGAAGGGGGAGGAGGCATTAATCCTCAATTGCGATTTTTTTTTTTTGGTGAAATCTGATTTATTTGCGTTGCTGTTCACATTTCCAAATGTATGTGAATTGTACGTGATCTCCTGTGTGAACTGCATTCATACAACGCAACACAAGTGTTTGCAGTAGAGTCACAAGTAAACATGGATGGAAGTGTTGGAGTGCATAGCGATAAAATATATATTTTCAAGATGGTTAAACATAAATACTACTCTCTGCATCATCGTCCGCCACGGTTGTTGTTTTTCTTGCCGCTTCTGCTTAGCAAGACGCAGAATAGTGACCTATGTCGAATACTAATGGCATTCAGGTCGGATGAATGTGGCCTGATAGTTCAGACACAGCTCGCATTTGAAAAGATCAGATTCGTATCGGATTCTGGACCATAGAGCCAAGTGGAAAGGATCGCATTGGAAAAAATCGGATCTGTGTTGTTCAGAAAAGACATAAACATAATGTTTTATGTCATGAAAACATCAGATCCAGGTCGCATAGGGGCAAAAAAAATTGGATTTGGGTCACTTCAGGCTGCAGTGTGAATGTAGCCGAAATAAGAAGGAGCTGAACTGACCACAAGAAAACTCTTAATGAAAGAAAAAAAAAAAAGATACCAAACCCAAAAGAAGAACTAAAGAACGCAGGAATAAACCACCAAACTAAGCAAAGTTTTTTGGGTGTTAAGATCTAACACCCAAAAAACCAAGAAAAAATCTTTTTTGTTATTGTTGTTGGTTTAATATTACTGTAATTAATATTGTAATTATTATTTACATTAATATGTAAATAATATTAATATTACTGTAATTATTGATTGTAAAATATATTAATGAAATGAGCAACAGAGCAGAAGCAATACAGAAGGTCAGGTTCCATTAAAAACTAAAAAGATCCCCTCTCTGCTGTGTTATTCAAGGAGAAGAAAGGAGCTACGGGTCCGGGTTTCAGAAGGGCATGAAGGGCGATCCAGGGCAAAGTGGACCTCCTGGCAAGCGTGGCCCATCAGGAGAACCAGGAGAACCAGGCCCTGAAGGGATTCCTGGGCCTCCAGGGGAGCCGGGAGAAGCTTGGTACAACACCAGACAGACATGCACTTTGGTTTTAAAAAAGATGGTCGACATAAACTGTCTCCAACAACCTTACAATAGTTGAACACGATTAAGATATGAAAGACTGGCCCACTGAGGTTCCAGTTAAAGACCACAACACACAATTAGAATTGCACTTCTCTCCTTGGTTAGCAGGTAACATAGCTACTACTAGCTGACATGAAGAAGTAAATACTCAACTTCCCCATTAGCAACACATTCATTAAAGCCTCTGTCTGTTTTTGATATTTCCACCTTTACTTTCTGTTTATTAAAACTGATCAGATTGCCCATGGACACATTTTTATTTCAGATGTTAGGGGGGATATATATTTTTATATATATATCTTATATTTAAGTTCAGCGCAGATCCTCTGTGTTTATTTCTCTCTTGCATCTCTGCGATCCCTCTCCTGACACCTTTAAAGAAATTTCTTTTTTTCAGGCATTCTGGCTGCGAGTCTAATAACCAAACACAAGAACATTTACTCACATGACACCAATTCAAAGATTTGTGTAAATTAATACATCTGATAATACAACCCTTCTAGCTTCTCAAAACTCAACAGATCTCTGGTGACCCGTTTTAAAGCCTTAACAACTACTAACTCAGAATGCATGAAAATCACACCAGTAAAATGTTTACCAGTATAGACATGTTAGACATCGTTGGAAATCTTAGATTCTTCAAAATTTAACCACCGAGTTCATTTTATGGACACAGCAAGCACCAAAACACAATTAACACAGATATAGCAGAATGTCAAAGGGTTTTTCGCTTGGTCCTAGTGCTCGACGATTGTCTATGTACTGTAGCTGTCATGTTGGGCAGACAGAAGGACCCAGTATTCAAGGAGAGACAACCAGTAGGAAAGTTCAAAACGTTTATTAAAATAAAACAAAAACTGAAGTGGAGCTGAGGCTCACGGACACTTCAGGAGGGGGGTGGGGCACCGCCCAATCTCAGACATTCTAAGGGAGAAACACAGGTAAGTGACCACGATCATCTGACTGAAGATGATGTTCTCAGTGAGTCACTTACCTGGTTTAGCAGTTCAGTCCATAACCCTTGAGAGGGGTGCAATCCAGCCGCTGGGCTGACAGCTCACGCAGCTTGCGTCACCCAGAGTGTCCCCAGTGCTGCAGCTCCGGAGGAGTTGCAGGAAGCGGATCCTGATCAGGGATACTGATCAGGCAGGAACAGACAGAACAGGTTGCAGAAAAGGCAGGAACAGAAGAGGTGGCAGGATCCAGGCTTCCAGGCAATAACAGAGCTCCGGGACAGGTTCAGAGTCTGACAGAGTTCTGAAGCATGACCAGGCGGTCACGCACAGGAGTGGACAGGATCAGGTGCAGATGAGCAGGCTCAGTGGAAGAGGGTAGCCCAGACAGGACGTGGAACCAGAACTTGATGCAGGACTTTAAACTGGTCCCCTCCCTGGAGCCAGGCTTACTGAGATAAAAACTGAACCTCCCCACATATAGAGCCAAAAACCCAGAGGACTCAGTGGGGGAGGAACAGTGGATGAGCAGGAGACGAGACAAACACAAAACCCCTCTTTTCACTGGCTGCCAGGATCCAGGACATGAACCAGGGCAAAAACTGAACAGACAGACTAACAGAAAGACAAGTAATGATCTGGCACTGAATGCTCAGGCTGAACTGAATATAACCAAGAGGAAACAGGTGAGAGGAATAAATCATAATTGAGGCAGGTCATTGTAAAGTCATTGTAAAGTCGTGCACCACTCAGGAGAATTTGAAACTCTAACGGTTGGAACGGCCGCTTCCCTACGACTTTAAACAGGAGCTTTATTTTGTCAACTTATGGTTTTTGATTTAAATGTGGTTACTAAATAACAGACCCTGCAATCAACTTGATTAAATATTCTTCGATTGCGTTCCACCATTAGTTGTTTTTATTTTAAAAAGACTGATGTCTCAGCTTCAGACCCAGAACTGCTCTGTTTTTCTTTGGCTGCAGGTCCTCTGCAGCTCAACCAATGGCAGCCTTCAGTGTGGCCAGAATGACCTCTGGATTTCCTGACAAAGCCAGCACCATCCGGTTCACCAAAGTCATCACTAACATCCAGGATGACTACAACACAGATACGGGACACTTCAGGTATGAGAGATTGCTGCACAGTGTGAAGTTAGGAAGTTGAGACAGAGGCATTTCTTGCACACAAAAAAAAAAAAGTTTAAAATTTACACTAGTATACTCCCCCAGGGGAACCAACCCACCCCCTGCATAAAGAACTTTCTCACACTTGAACATTTGGAGGAGAAACAACTTGAGTTCATCAAGGCCGTTTGCTATTAGGTTAATAAATCTTTCACTGGCCGGATGGATCTCCTCAAAACAACAGTCCTCCCCTTCATGCCATGAAGGAAGCCGTGTGACTCATTCTTATCTCTCATGACCTTCGTTTGGAGCCTTTGAGGCTAAGAACAGACAAACCTCAACATTTTTCAATCAATGTGACAGCTTGAGGGGATGTGTTGTTGATAATATGGGTGAGTATTGGCAAGGTTGCCGTGATACTTGGGTCACAATACAATATTGTCACAAATTATAATTTCAACATATATTGCAGTATTCTACCCAGCTAATGTTAAAATTAAATATGGAGATCAAAAAGTAAGTACTGTATATACAGTAGAAGATATCCATTGTTCAGTTATTTTGTTATTTTGGTAGCCATGTTGTTTGGGGTTCCTCAAATAAACAATCAACTAAAACCCTGCAGCAGGCAGAATATATCCAGAGAGGAGAGGAAGGCAAACTTACATCATACACCGAGCAGAGCGGTGGATGAGGGCTGACAGATCCAAAGGTGGGGGGGGGATTCTGGTTGAAAGATCATTCCGGGGGGGGGGGGGGGGGGGGGGGGGGGGGGGCAGAATCCGAAAGTGAGGGCGTGAAAGGCAGAGGACAACAGGAAGGCAGGCGGAGCCTTGAAACTAACTTATGCAGCAACTGTGCAGAAATGTGTGTATCTGACAGGCGTTGTTTTGCCATGTCTTAGATCATTGCTGAGTAAAGTTTGAAAGACATTTTATTTTTGGCTAAAGAAACAACAGCCCCAATTCTACATCCAGCCATTACTCTGTTTCTGTTATAAAGTAATTTTTTCTTATATATAAAAAAACAAGGGAGCCTTCTAATATTTTTTTATTTGTTCTTATTCCTTCGTGACATAGAGAGAAATGCTTTTTATCTGAATTTATAGCTTTTTATTTCAAAAGAAAAATATCATATGAGTATTTGTTTCATGTTTCCTAACACCTGTTTTTATAAGAAAAGAAATCGGAGGTCTGGCCAAGTTCTTCAACAGCGTTTCTCGTGCCTTTGATAAATACCAACATCCTCCAGCCAATTCAATCCACACTTCCTGGCACTGTCCTCAGCTCTCCAACTATTGGTCCAAAGTTTTTGCCATTTTTTTGGACATTTATGGCATGAAACCGGAGCCTGATCCATTGACTGCTCTGTTTTGGGGTTGCACCTCCACAGCCCACCTTGTCGTCTTTTCAGAATTGCTCCTTGGCTTTCCTGACCTTTTTGGCACAGAGAGTGATTATAATGAAACGGAAGTCGCCTCAACCTCCATCATACATCCACTGGCTCAGAGATAAACTATATTATTAAACTTGACAAAATGCGTCTTACTTTAAGAGGCTCTTCTGTGAGATTTCTGGGTTTATGGAGCCCCTTATTAAAAGTCCTTAGAAAGATTATTTACCTAACATATGTAGCTGTTGTGTGTTATTCTTATCAATATCTTTTTTTTTCTCACTTTTAACTTCTTTCTTGAGTTAAGTTTGTCTAATATATCAACAGCAGGGTCCACTGACACCTGAGGAAAACTGTTTTTTTCTCCCTTGAGTGTCTGTATGGACTGTGGAAAAAGATTTACATAGCTTTAATACTGTGGTTCTTTGTATTTTAATTATTTATCTTCTAATATATCCGTTTCTGTCCTCTTACTCATGATGTTCGTCTCATTTGATCCTTTTTTGTTGTTTTTATCTATTTATTTTTTTGTATTCGGTGTGGGAGTATATATGTGGGCATATTGGGGTTTGTTCTAGCCCAATTATGTTTATTTGTTAAAGGTACATTGTTAACTATATAACTATTGCTATGTTTTTACATTGTATGTAAAAGCATAAATAAACAAAACATAATTAAAAGATCTAAAGACCAAAATATAAACAGACCCTAAATGGCCTTATGTTTTTTAGTTTTTCATTACTCAGCTTAGAAAATGTCCTGAAATGTTTAAACTCTGGTTCTGAGCTGATTTCCTCAGCTTGTTACACAGCAATGATCCTTGTTTTGCTGCAGGTGTCGCGTTCCTGGGATGTACTACTTCGTTTTTCATGCTACTCTGGGAGACAAACTCTGCGTGTTGATGAAGCTGGATGACAACCTGCTGACATCGTTTTGTGATGCTCGCCGCAGGAAACAGGTCAGAACATGGAGCGACTCTTCCATTTGCTGTTTTTATGTCATTTTAATTCAGGAAATAATAAAGGCAGGGTGCTATGGCTCCAAAGGGGTGTTAGGTATGAATATAAAGGTTGCAGGAGGGTAGCTCTCCAGGAAGGGATGTCATTTTGGTGAAATAGCGGGAGTTATTTTGTGGTTGATCTGTTCTGTTGGGTATAAAAAAATCAAAGGAATGTAATATAAAACTCTATTTAGTAATTATTTAAAGGTCCAGTGCAGATGTAAGGTTTCAGTGTGTTTGCACATGCAGTAAGACTGACGCCTTTACTGGTTCCAGGTGACTTCGGGAGGCCTTTCAGTCTACCTCTCCCAGGGTCAGGAGGTTTGGCTGGAGACCAAAGACCAGAGAGGGATGACAGGGGGTCCCAACGGCTACAGCATCTTCTCCGGTTTCCTGTTGCACCCTTACTGACCCTCAGGAGGGAAGACTGGTCACATTTTGATGATAGAATGAAAGTTCTTGGTACTTTTTTTGTTTGTTTTTCTAACTTGTTCAGATTCTATTGAAAAAGAAAGACAAATTGGGACAATTAAAACCATCTTTTGTAACAGATAATCAGGTGTGATGAATGAGAAAAAATGAAGCTTTACCGCTTTATTTGCTCTGCAGTGTTAGATTTATTACCTCCATGTCACCAGTAAAAAGATTTTTTTCAAAGCCAATGTTGCATTTCTTTCATTTTTGACCTCTAGATAAATGTCTTATTCAAACTCATCAAACTTGTGAATGTGAATCACAGAGGGTCAACATATCCTGTTATATTTCTTACTTAGTGAACCTCTGAGCAGGAGCTCATCCATACAGAAGCGTATTGCATTCACAAAAAGGAGGAAAAATGCATTTGGAAAACTGGGTCAGCCTGGACTGGTTTCAATCCTACTTGAAGGACGGGGCAGTCCCCAAAAATCTCACGTGGCGTTCCCCAAGTTTCCATCTTAGGGCCCCTTCTATTCATTATCTCCATGCTCCTCCTGAATCTGATCAAAGACATCATCAGTTACCATAGCGATGCAGATGATACCCAGCTGTTCATCTCCATGCCACCAGGTGACCATGAACCCATTCTAGCTCTACTTGAATGTAGAGCAGAAATCAACACATCAATGAACTAAATGTTCATCAGGTGAATCAAACTAAACTGAAGTCATAGTTTTTGGACCAAAGGAAGAGCGTTTAAAAGTTAGCATTCAGCTAATCCAGCTAGAATGCAGCAACCAGGCTCTAGATCTGGGTGCAGTGATGGACTCAGACCTGAACCTTCAGAGGCTCATAGAGACGGGAACAAATCTGGCCTTCTATCACCTGAAGAACATCTGCAGGATTAAAGGACTAATGTTGAAAAACTATTTCCTGCTTTGTTCATATTTAGAAGAATTGATTCCATCAGCGGCGTCTCCACAGGTCTGCATAAACAGTGGATAAACAGCTGTAGCTAATCTAGCTGGTGCCGCCTGCGTCCTCACTAGAACTATAGAAAGTAGATCAGACAGCTGATCCAGATGCTGCTGCCTGCGTCCTCACTAGAACTATAGAAAGTAGATGAGACAGCTGCAGCTCATCCAGACCCTGCTGCCTGCATCCTCACTAGAACTATAGAAAGTAGAGAACATCCCCCAGTTTTAAAGTCCTTCCTCTGACTCCTGGTATCCCAGAGAATAGACTTTAAAATCCTACTGTTAGTCTAGAAATCACTGGCTTAGCTACAAAACACAATCTACTTTCTTTACCCAGAACCAAACATGGAGAAGCAGACTTAAGTTCTTACACTTCAATAATGTGGGGAAAAAATTAAATAAAAATATTATCTTTTATTTTTACCACTATCTATTTCTATTTATTTTTTATTATTTGTGTTTAAGCCACTTCAACGGTACCCTTTTTTTCCTCTAAAACAGTTTCATTTGAGTTGCCATGAAAATTTTGTATGTAAATATGAAATAAAATGTTTAATGTTTTTCACTAAATGACTTCATATTTAATTTTTTCAGTGTAGGATGTATTAAAGTTTTAGGTCTGCCATCAGAGGATCTGTTTACTGCAGTGATTCTGCAACCATTGTTAAATTTATCAGCAGACAGAGAAGTGCAAAGTAGAGTTGGTAAAACCTCTGCGTGATTAAAAACTGATGATAAAGCATTAAAAAATAGACGTTATCATAAAACATTCTCCCTCCAAATTAGCATCTTGTTCTGTTTTAAAGTGAACTTCCCGTTGGTTCTCTGAAACTCTGACTGCGTTTCCATGCAATGGACCCAATCTCTTCATGGACACCAGTATCGCTTCTACAAATTATTTAATCTCCTCAGCAGATTAAACTCATCTGTGGTTTTAATATTTACTCATCCTGTAAAAAACATTCTGCACAGTCAGCTTCTTTCATGCTCACATCCTCTTTCCATTTTTGATTCTGGGTTTGTCTTAACAACAGAAGCTTGAGGAAGTCAACCCAAGTTGGGAATAAATAAATCTCTGCTGAAGACCAATGTTCACAATATAATTTTCTTATTAGCTGTTTGAAAACTAAAGTTTGGTTTCCATTGCAGCACAAAGCTATTCATTGTTCACACAATAACTCTTGAAACAACTTGGCAGTGGCAGAAGTGAACATGATATATCCATAATACAGCCAAGGCTGATCTTAGAAAACTAAATTGATAAATATACCCGGGCTCTTAATAAATAAAATATACTGCACCATCATCCTCCAGCTAATTATGGTCCTCTTCTTTTACAAGGCAGGAAAGTCCTGTTGGAGATCGCATGTCTCGTGAGGTGCGGAAAAAAAGGTTTTCCTTGCAGTTTTGCAAAAACATAAAGCAAAATTTCTATGTAAAAGAAAAATCCCCCCATTGAAGCATAAAAACTTATGCAAAAACTGTTTGTTTTATTGCAGTGTTTCCACTTTATTTTTGTAAATACAGTTTGTGCAAATTGATGGTTAATGTAAACACAGTCACTTAACCGAGATGTACCGTTGCGGTGCGCTGTGCGTGCCATGCACGAGCCCATAGAAGTATTGTACACTTCTGTAGTTGACGTAGATGTAGGTGCAGTACCCGCAAAAAACACAGAGGGGCAGTGATCAAGATAACAAGCGGAAATGCAAAAAAAGAGAGAAGAAACAGTTGACTTCCAACTTCTGAAATGGCCACATGCAGAATTGCTTATTTACAATTTACTATTCATGAAGATTTTTTATTTATTTATTATATTTAACCTTTATTTAACCAGGAAGTCCCACTGAGATTCAGAATCTCTTTTTCAAGAGATACCTGGCCAAGGTAGCAGCCAAACCACAGGAAGTTCATACATATTTACAACATATTACATTTTTCATAATAAAAATAAATAAATAAATAAATAAATAAATAATAGAATCAGAGCAGTATTTTAAAACACACTGACCATCTCAGGAAAAACAAGCACATATCTCCATCACTACATTCTTCATGGTTGCTTTAAATTCATTAATGGACACGAGAGTTTCTAATTTCAGCTCTTTCTGGAGGTTATTCCATCACCGAGGTGCAGAGTAGGAGAATGCAGTTTTTCCCAACTCAGTTGAAGCTCGGGGTACATTAAAAAGTAACCACTGAGAGGAGCGCAACTGATAACTACCGGAACTCACAGAGAGGAGGTTACAGAGGTACAGTGGGAGTTTACCAAGTATTGCTTTATAGATAAAGATATACCAGAGCTGTTTTCTACGAATTGTTAGTGATGTCCAACCAACTAGATCATAAAGAATGCAGTGATGAGTAAGGGACTTAGAATTTGTAATGAATCGTAATGATGCATGGTACACTGAGTCAATATGACGCAAGATGGAGGATGCAGCATGCATGTACAATATATCTCCATAATCAATCACAGACAAAAAGGTAGCTTCTACAAGTTGCTTCTTAGCACTGAAGGTAAAACAAGATTTATTTCTGAAGTAAAAAAACAAGCTTTACTTTAAGCTTCTTCACTAATGTATATAGAATAGTAGCTGTGTTTATTGCAGCTTCACAGAAATATACGGTGGAATAAAACAGTAGCTTTACCTGCTGCTGCACATGAAGATAAGAAAAGCATCCCCCCTGTGAAGCCCATACAGACCTTTTTCTTTTTTTATAATGATATCAAAAAAAACTTTGTTTCACTAAATAAACGCTGAATGCATTGTAAACTATGGGTAGTTGTTTCAGACTTTATTTATGTTGTATGTGATGGAAACAGAAACTAAAATTCTTGTTTTTATCACAGACTTGGCCAATAAATTAACCTCTGTATGCTGCATTGAACCACAATTTCATTTGAACCTTCTGCACCATTTGATGTTAATAACGACAAACTTGCTCATGTCATGATCGCAGCCCTAGTAGCTGATCTGATTACTCACTTCCTTCACCTACCGTTCCCTCCCCTCTCTTTAATTATCATTCATCGTATTCACCTGCTCCCTCTGCTATATATACGTTTCAGCCCAGCTATCGGGGCCCGATTATTATTCGTTTGTATTGCTTAGTTTATTCGCGTATTCTTAGTTTGTTCGTGTTATGTTGTTGCGTCAGTTATTCATGTTTGTTATATGAGTTTTAGTTAAGTTGCTAGTTCAAGTTCCCATCCCCAGAGGCCAGTGGATTTAGAGGGGCCACGGTTTGTCTCCTGTCTCATGATCGTGTCCCGGCACTTCTCCGCGGAGCCCTTAGGGTTTTGGGGAGGTCAACTTTAGTCCCGTAAGCCTGGCTCCAAGGTAGGAGACCAGTTTAAAGTTCAGCATTTATCCTGGTACCATGTCTTGTTTATGTTCCTCTCTACCACTGAGCCTGCCTGTCTTCATGTAGGTGTATCTGAGCTCGCTGCTGGACTCGTACTGTGGAACTCTGAACCTGCCTTCATGCTCTGTGGATTCCTGGAACCCTGGATCTGTTCGGATCGGAACCCCTGGTCGGGCTACAGACTCCTGGATCTCGTCCGGTTCTGAACTGTTTCTCAGACCTGGATCGGTCTCCTGCCTGCTCACTGGGGTTGCTGCATCGGGGACACTTTGAAAGAGCCAGCTCGTTTAGCTACAGTTACCAAAATGTTGATGTGCTCGACCCAGCGCCGAGGCTGTGCACGTGGTCCGCGCTCGGGAGTGGCATGATTGTGTCCCTATTTGAAGTGCACACCCTCGCACCCTGTTCAATGGGGCGAATGTAAACCATGCTTAAGGCTTGATTTGTAAGAACGTGAGCATGTTTTTCTAATTAGCTTACCTTATAATAGGCACAATAAGAAATAAAAGTAATGGCAACAATAGACTTTATTTGAGAAATATTTATTTTCTATGTGAAAATGATATAGCTAAAATACTATAAACTGTTTATTTTTAAAAATCCCAATAGTCTTGTCACAAGGATGTCTTCATTCTTACGCTGAAATGGGGGTAAATGACCAGAACGTTAATGCTACGATCTGTAAGGCTAGCTCTATCAAGCCAGAACAGCGATGAGGAATGTTAAACCTTTTCAGTGTTAATCTGAGAGCGCTGAAATTGATGACAGTGTAAAAATCACCAAAACTGATGAAGATGAGGAGGACCAATCAGAAGAGGTTCTAAAGAAGCTAGGATATTCGTTTTGTATATACAGAGTGTCTAAAATGTTCCTTTCATTTCTCAGTTGTGCTGTTTTTTTTATTGTTCAGGGACATTAGATAAGTAAACATGTTAAGGTTTTTGCTCTTAATATAAAAAGTGGAAGTTCTGTTTGAAATAAGCGGAACAGAAAGAAACTAAATATGTTGTAAAGACCTGATCCAACAAAACTTCTGTGCTGTCTCTATCTGACACGGATCAGAACACCAAAACCTCTTCCTGAACCTGACCCAGAACCGAGCCCCACCAGGGGCGGATTTAGGAAATTTGGGGCCCTAGGCAAAGACAAAACATAAAACATACCCATTATCCAGATGTAGAAATGTTAATAGAATAGACATCCATTATCTGTTCTAGGTTGTGTCCCTCTCTTCTTGTCCCTTTTCTTCTTGTTTTCCTCTCTATGTTTTGTACTCAGCTGACTTTTCATGCTGTCTCTAAAGGAATGAAAGATTTCTTCCAAGCACTAAGCTCACTTAGCTGATTGCTCCTTCCTGTGTTTCCAAAAAGGCCAAAGTAAATAACCCAGTCCTTCTTTTCACTGTAGACAAGCCATGATCTGCTTCTCTGTTCTCCATTTTTCATTTGGATGAAATAATAGCTGCATGAATCATGACAGCAGACAAGATAGAGGAGAGCAGGAGGCGGGGTTACCAATCTACTCGCTCTGGAGAGCAGAGTTCGCTGCTTTTAGATGTTGTCTCCAAAGTCTCCAGTAGCAGAAAAAGGTCTCTAGATTTGGCGCTAGGAGCTTTTTAGAAATCAAAGTTCTAGAGGGGTCTGAAAAGAGGCTAAATATAGCGACTAAAGCGCTAAGTTAGCAACACTGCTCTTTGCATGGTTTGTTTTCAAATGGTTTGCTGCTGTCTGTTTGGACCTTTCTGAACATGTGCAGCAAATGGACTGATCCAATATGGTGGACACTGAAGGGGGGGGGCTGAGACACACTTAATATTATCAGCATTCTGATGGCATTTTAGCAAAAGGATTTTTATCTAAAACATCATTAATGTGCAGAAATAAATAATCGTTGTATTAAACATGCACATAAACAGAGTTTTATGGGGCCCCTATGAACTTGGGGCCCTATGCACCTGTCTATTATTGCCTAATGCTGCGTTCACACCGGGGGCAGCTGGCGCGACAGAAGCAGCGAGTTTACATGCAAAGTCAATGGTTGACGCGCGTCAAGGCGCAGCAAAAGGTCCCGCGGCGCGTTTCGAGCAGCAAGCGCAGCACGTCTGAGCAGCTGAAGCAGCGCGTCGGGCGCGTTTTGGCATCTGACGCGCCGCAAACGCGCTGCTGCTCGAGATGGAAAAATTGAATTTTTGCTGCTTGACGCGCCGCGTCAACCAATCAGAGAAGCTGATCTGGGAGCTGGCTGGGAGAGAGACACAGCGCTGATGACACAGACTGCTCTGATCACTTCTCTTAAACAGTTTATTAACGCACAATTAACTTAAAATATATACATCTGCCGGCAGAATATGTTCGCTTTTATTATTCTGGTGCCTGCAGATCGGATTATTTAGATGAAAAACACCTACCAGCCGCCGCGGTGAACCGCGAGGAGGCGACCCGGCCAGAGGCTGCTGATGAATGGATTCCTTCTGTCGGCGCACCGCCGGTATGTGGGGGTCTGAGCGGCTCCGACAGAAATAACATTGGGAGGCAGGATTGTAATCTGGAGGAACTGACTCCACTGATGAAGTTTTCAGGTGTATTTTCTCACTTAAAAACATATTAAAACTACTTTATTCCCACTGATCACAGCAAATATAGCTGCAAGGCAGAGAAAGGATAGTGAAGCTCCGCCCAACGCGCGTCAGAGCCACTTTTGCACCGCGCAGCCAGAGCAGCAAAGCTGCTTCAGCCGCGCGTCAGAACTAACTGGTACAAGCAGCAAAAAGGAAGCAGCAGACGCGATTTTGCTGCTTTTGCTGCCCCCGGTGTGAACGCAGCATAATGGTAAATCCCCCAGAAATAGCATTTGTACACTGCAAAAATGATTTAGACAGAAGTAAATAAAAATTTGTTTAAAAAAAGTTCCTTTATTCTTAATTTAATTAGGTACATGACATTATTTGCAAATGGAATTAGTATTTTTACTCTTGAAATAAAATAATTAGATAATATTCATTTGAAATAAGAAAATGCTGTTTTTTATTTCAAATTTAAATTGCCTTATTCTACTGGCAAATAGTTTCACTTACCTCCTCAATTCAAGAAAAAAATGCACTTATTTTAAGAAAAAAATACTTTTAACAGTGTAGGCATTAAGCTCAGGATTTGTTTAAACGATAAACCCCACACACTGCAAAATCTGAAATCTAAATAAGTCTCTTTTTTTTTACTGAGGAGGTAGGTGAGACACTTTGCCAATGGAACAAAGTAATTTCCATTTAAACTAAGATAAAACAATAGCATTGTCTCATTTCAAGTGCATATTATTTAATCATGTCATTTTACAGCTTAACAAGACTCAAATCATCTTATTTACCTGCTTAAATTGAGGGTTAATACATCTAATTTAAGAGATTTTTACTTATTTCTAAATCGTTTTAATTAAATTCAGTTTGTTTATTTTCACAACACAGATTATCTCAATGCACTTTATAGAGAAAACACATTGAGACTGGATAAAACTCAAGGATTAAAACAAATATGTTCCCAGCTTTCTGCCTCAACATGCTGGTGTTGTGATGCAAAAGCTCATTTAAAGACACCAGCGGACGCTTCTCCGGTTCTCCTCAGTTTCACTTCATGTTTTCTCCCTGATTCTGTGGAGCAGGACAGTTTTCTAACGTCTTCCTACGACAACAAAAGGACGACGGACATCTACACAGCAAATGGTGAGACTGACGTGTATTTTACTAAAAACAGTAAAATAATAAACATTTTGTTAAGCTGAAAATGTTTACTGCACTGCAAAAAATGAAAATCGGAGTTAGTAAATATCAGGTAATCTTATTTTCCTTTTGAAATTAAGGGCAAATTCACTTATTTTAAGACATTTTTGCTAAGTTTCATAACGCTTTTGCAGTGTGCTTCCCTTACCAGCATCCTCACACTGCAAAAATGATCTAAAATGAAGTAAAAAAGCTTAAATTAATTGTATTTACCCTTAATTGAAGTTGGTAAATAAGATGATTTGCCAATGGAATGAGTATTTTTACTCTTAAAACAAGATAATTACCGTAGATAATATGCACTTAAAATAAAACAATTCAATTGTTTTTTCATATTTTGAATTTAAATTGTCTTGTTCCATTGAAAAAAACTTCCTCAAAACAAGAAAAAAATCCACTTTTTAAAAATTTTTTTATTACTTATTGAGATTTCCATTTTTTGGGTTTTTTTTGTTTTGTTTCATTTTGTGGTTTTATTAAAGGCAAAAATATTTATAGATAGAAAAATGTCTCTCAAACATTAAGAAATTGGGTTTAAGGGAGGGATAGGGTTAGTTTTTTGCTAATACTAGAAATACTTCTAAAACATCAGATTTTTAAAATTCTATTTTCTGTAGATTTTACTGATTTAAATGGAGATAAAATTATGATTTGTAGAAAAAAGGAACGTCCCAATTTATAATATCCAGTATCTTTTATGTAACGTTTATCTTTAAATAATATTTTCACTTTACAGTAACTGGATATTTGCTGTAAAATGCAGCTAAATTTTACAAGGACACCCGACAGCAAAAAACCTTTGTGGTTATTAGGGTTTGACTATAACCTTTCTGCTCTATAGCAAGATTAAAGCTATTTGATAAATACATTTTCTCTCAAACATAGGGCTTAAACTTTTCCACATTGACCAAATATCATCTTCACAAATGATGTCTATGGATTTAACTGATAAAAATAAAGATTTGAAATAGTAATCAAAATAAAATAAAAGCTTAAAGAACCTTTATTTTTTATTTTACAGTAGCAGAATATTTGCTGTATCTGTGATTAAATTCTAGAGCCTTTTCATTTAAAAAGAAAAAGCAACAGTAAACATTAACCTTTGTAGTTCTTTTGGTTTAGTTACATGTTTTTCTCTCCAACAAGATATAAAGAAGCTATTTGATATTACTTCTGTTTAAGGCTTAAGATTAATTTCATGGCTTTTCTGAGAAATACTTAGATGATTATCGCATTAAGTATGTGTGCACTTTGGCTCTGAATTTAAATTTGCAAAGAGAAATAAAATAGAAGGTTTGTAATTGCAGAGTTTACTAAGTTTTATGCTGCGTTCGCACCCATCTTGTTATTGGCATCCGTGGAAGCCGGTCTATGAGGAGTCAGGAGGTCCTGAGGCTCATTTAAATCATGCGGTGAAACCAAGAAGAATTCCAAAAAGTAAAAAAAATAATCCACTGGACTTTGTTTCCAAGTCTGAAGACGTTTCTCTTCCATCCAGGAAGCTTTTTAATTCAAAATGTCAGAAATAACCCGAAATAAATATGCTTATCCAGCAGCCCAGCAAAGCCTGGTTTTAGTTTAGAAAACATGCAAATAGAAACGGATGAACGGGTCCCCCCCCTTTGGAATGGGGGTCGTTCGGCTTCTTTGTTAGCCTGCAATGCCCCATACCTGTCTATGTCTCTGAAAGGGGGGTCGTTAGAGGGAATAGTTGACCTGGCTGAACAGGTGAGGTCTTCCTTTCTCCTATAAATATAGATATATAAGTATAGTAGCCCCTCCCTCCTGCCATCTTCCAGCAGTGACGTCACGGTGCGGTAAGCCTAGCGCCATTCTCCCCGCTTTACAAGCAAAATCAATGGGAACTACTAGACACATCTGCAATCAACAACAATTATTGAAGATTTCCAGAGGACTTCACCATTGAAATTCACCAGAGCTATAGTGAAACTGACAATGCCCACGTGCATGGCAGCTGGATGCTGGAATACATCGGGGAAAAGTGAAAAATAAAGAGTTATTCCACCTTTCTGATTCCTGATCCTCCACGGACGGGTTGGTCGTTGGATCGCCAACTTGAAGAGGGAGGATTTGCCATCGAACTTCTGGCCAGAGAAAAAACCCGTAATATGTAGCCAACATCTGGAAGAAGAATGTTTTCAAGATGACTTGGATAATAGCGCGTTGTGACAAACACCAGATACAGCACTGGGACTTGATCAACAGCCGATACCGCACCGTGACGTCACTAACCAGTAGGTGGCAGTAGTGTTCTTTGACAAACATGGATGCCTCCAGTAAAGCACATTCACATGAAAATTACTCTGAATTAAAAACACTGATCATTTATTGAACAGGATGGAATAATTTCAGATTTAAAGAACTTTCAGAAGTTTGTATTCTGATTATGAGCAACTTTTCCTTTAAGGATCGAACCCTGCTTTAAATTCTCCAGAACTGATCTGTCTGTCTTGGTTCTGGGTCTTCATGATTCTGGTTGTTCTCTAATTTATTTATTTTTCTTAAAAAAAGATGCTTTCAAAAAAAAAAAAAACTGCTGTGACAATAGATCACACCCATGGGAACCCTGCTGACTTATTAGGTGATCTTTATTCGTATTTGACTTTATTTAAAAACATGTTTTCATATGGAAAAAAAAACAACATAAAAAGGTTTCCAAGGTATTCTGGTTCGTTTTCTAACTAATTGAAGTATTGAATTCAGGAAGTATTCTGACGTCACTGTGTTTTCATGTCCAGGCCCTCCAGTGGCTGAGCTGCAGTACTGCATGGCTGCTCCTCCTGGTCTGCATCCTCCCTGTTGACATGCAGTCCTGCAGCGGAGCGACCCCTGGGATTCCTGGAATACCTGGATCTCATGGTCCCAACGGCAAGGACGGTCCCAAGGGCGAAAAGGGAGATCCAGGTGAGCTCAGGTTAAACAGGAAGTGAACCCCAGATCTTCTTCTAACACCTTCTGTCGTCATTCATATTTGTATATTTCATATATGAAACATTGTGATTCTGATGAGAAGCTTCAATAAAAGTTTATTTTCCTGAACAGGTGAATCAGGTCAAGCTAACAGGGGTCACAAAGGCATGGCAGGTCTGCGGGGCCCACCGGGACGGCCTGGTATGAAGGGGGACGTAGGTCAGCCTGGCGCTGCTGGGTATGCGGGCCAGAAAGGGGAAAAAGGAAAACCCTTCAACCCCTCCAACAAGCAGAAATCCTTCTTCTCCTACCAACGGGCCCCTTCAAATATCGCAGAGTTTAACACAGCTGTTAACTTCAACAGGTGAGAGTTACTGATCCGTGTTGTCCGTTTGAGTGTGACGCTGAGCAGATGAACAATGGTGGAAGAATCCCTCAGCATGCCAGTTTGCTCTGGAAGAGACTGGAGCGCTGATCAGATATCTGTATGAATTCCAGGCTCATCCATTCAAGTTCTGCACTGTTAACAGCTGGAAATAATTAATGCAAAAAATAACCTGACAAAGCAGCTCATCTAGCCAGAGAAAAAACACGTAATATGTAGCCAACATTTGGAAGAAGAACAGTCGCCAGTTACCGTTTTGATCTGTGGCAGTTCCAGAAAATGTTAGTGGTTTCCAGGCACTGAGGTGGGAGCATAGCTGCCTAAACCAGTTCAGGGTCAATCTACACTCATCACAATAAACCAGCAGGAAAATAAACAAAGCAAATCTATATTTTCCAAATAAACCACTCTAGAATTTATGGTTCTACATGATATAATAAATGGGTTGAACAATTCTTTATCTTAAATTTTAAAGCAGACTCTCTAAGTGATTGAAGGGACAAACTCTGCCCCTTTGAACATAAAACCTGATTGTTAAAAGAGAATTCTGTTTTAGTAGATTATAGTGCAATGTTGTGAATAACCTTATGCTGCACTTATGGGCTCTGTTCAAATTTATGGGATTCAGTTTAATATAATCCAGTCAGTGAATAGTTCCGTCTGAAATGAATGAAAATAGTTGTTTTAATGTTTGTGAGTCAAATATGTGGCGGTAATGTTTGATTTATCTAAAGGTTTTTATCTGTTACTGTGTAAATGGGTTTGGCTGTAATATGAGGACAGATTCTTGTCACGGTCTTACTTCCTGTTTAACTTTGATCCGTGTTTCATTGGTTTATTTCCTACTTTGTGTTTCTAGATATATTTTAGTTCTCAGGTTTGTCTTTGTTGTCCTCTACTGTTTGTTCCTTTTTCCCTTGGCTTCCTCGTTATCTCTACCCACACCTGCTCCTTATCAGCTCGTTAGCCTTGCCTTTGTTCAGTCAGCCATATATATTCCTCCACTGCTGTCACTCTTTGCTGGTTCCTCATCGCTGTTGTCTTCTTACCTCGTCTCTTCGTGCTCGTTTTCCACTGATGTCTCCATGGTTTTTGGTTTGTTAACAGTTTTAGTTGGATTTTTGGATGTCTGCCTCTGTTACCTGTGTAAATTCATTAAAAAAACTGCAAGGACTTACCCCTGCCTCATAGCTTCTGCATTTGGGTCTAAAACCACAACCAAACCCTGACTATTCTAATATATCTGCAGTGTGGGGACTATAAATCTGATAGGATTTTTGTCTTTTAATTGCATTTTGTACAATTTGCTTAACTGAGTATTTTTTGTCGTTGAATATAAGAAATTTTACAGATATATATTTTTATACATACATTGTTTATATTTACTTATATCTTTCTACACATTTTATAGAATAGAATAGAATAGAAAATCCCTTTTTTGTCCCACAATGGGGAAATTCTGGTGTTTACAGCAGAAAACCGATTATAGAAAAAAAGTGTGGGCCGTAGAAAATGTATAAGAATAACATAATACTATTCTCACGAGTCTTTGTTAACTTTACAATAAACAAAAAGAAAAAAACTTAAAAAGAAACAGTTTTAAATGTTCAGTATTCATTCTTTTCCTGCTTTGTGTCTCACCTGTCACGGTTGCTAAGCGACAGAGCATACCACGGTTCTCCGCTGAAAGCTGGACCTGTTTGAATCCTCAGCCAAAACTCTTCCAGTCTCCTTATTTTCACGGACTTGGAAGGATCCAGTCCAGGTAGACCACGTCCTTGGTAGACGCAGCCCATAAATTCGAACAGAGCCATGGTATCAGTTTCTGGTTAATATACTAACTTTAAAATGTCAAGGTAGGATAATATCAAGCCTGCCACCCTCTGGTTTGGAGGAGAATTGTTTGTTTAAGAGGCATTGAATTAGGCTACATTGACGTCGCACATGATTTCAGCAGCAAAGAAGCTCCTGCTGCTTCATTTCTGATGCTTTGATCCACATTAAGGTCAGACGTCCAGTAAAGTGCGCTGTCACTGGGAATCCCCAGCAGCAGCTGCCTCAGGCCCGCTCGCCTCTTCACGGTTTGCCGCGGCGAATGGAAGGTGTTTTTCACGTACATAATCCAAACTGCTGGCACCAGGATAATAAAAGTGATCATATCAGGCCGGCAGGTTTCTACATTTTCAGTTAATTTAGGCGTTAATAAACTGTTTCATCACTGTATCATAGCGCTCTGCATCAGCAGTGCTGCGTTTGACTCCCTGCCAGCTCCCATTGGAGCTGGCAGGGAGTCTCTGATTGGTTGATGTGGTGCATCTTGCAGAAAACATTTTCCAACTCAAGCATCTGGTGCTTGTGAAGCGTGTCCCTCGTCTCAGAAGCTTACAAGGCGCCGCTTCAGCCGCTCTAGACGCGATGCAGGACCTTTTGATGCACCTTGATTGGCGTCCATCATAGACTTTGCATGCAAACCAGCTGCTTCTGCTGCTCAAAGCGCATTCTGTGTGAACGTAGCGTTACCTCCCAGTGGGATGTTGATGTTAAGAACTAGAGGAATTTGAAGGGGTATAATTGAATAGGTTTCACATCTTGATGCACATTATATCACAAATTATACATTATGTTTGCATGTGTTACATTGATCATTTTTAGGTATGTGAGATTTATTTGTCCATTCATTCATTTATTAATTCATTAAACCTCCGCCCCCCAGGGAGATCGTCCCAGAGCTGGGCCCACAGTTTCAAGGAGAAAAGGTGATCGATGGCAAATTTAACTGCACAATAAAAGGAGTCTATTTCTTCAGTTTCCACATCTCAGCAAAGTCCAGAGTGAGTCTGCAGATCTCTGCCTTAGTCCCAAACTGCATCCATCTCCCATGATTTTTCAGAAGAATACGGCACGTCTTAAACATCCAGCCCTAACGATGTGTTCATTCTAACCACACAGGTGTGTGTGAAGCTGATGAAGGGAGAAGAAAGTCACATGACGCTGTGTGACAGCTCTGATGCTTTCCTGGTCACGTCTGGCTCAGCGGTTCTGGAGCTGAATCCTGGAGACCAGATTTCTGTGGTGCCAACCAGGTTCAACGGCCTTCTTACGAGCCAGAGCAGCACCAGCCACACCTTCACAGGCTTCATGATCTTCCCCACCTTGTAAACCAACCAGGCTCAGACCATCGCACCACAGGAACCTTCAACCGGCTGCAGGAATTCTTCTCTGGTGAAAACGGAGTAATCGCTTGACGTTAGAAAGGATGGCTCTTCATGTTTTCTCTGAATATTAAAATATTTTCATGTTCCTGGTGAATTATCCTTTAGACACGGTTTGCAATCTTTGACCCAGTTTAAATAAAATGAAAGCCGGGTGACAGTCTTCATGTTTTATTCAATTCCATTCTATTCAGTTTATTTCTATAGCGCCAATTCACATCATGTCATCTCAGGTCACTTTCCAGTTCACCAGATCATCCAGTCAGATTGATTCAAAGTTTTCATTCTAAGGAAAACCAGCTGATTGCATCGACTCATTGACTCTTCAGCAATCCCTCACACTAAGCATGCTTGTAGCGACAGTGGAGAGGAAAAACTCCCTTTGAACAGGAAGAAACCTCCAGCAGAACCAGGCTCAGTGTGAGCGGCCATCTGCTGAGGCCCACTGGGGTTCAAGGAGACAGAAGCAGACATAGAAAAAGAAGCATAGATACAAAAGGCAACTGTCAACCAGCTCCACAGGCGGCCCCGTCCAGGAAACACACAGCCAGGCAGACGAGCTCCGAGCCAGCTCCCATGTCAGAGGATGAAGAGAGCACATCCAGTTAGTCACAGTCAGAGAAACAGGACTACACTGGAAAACAGGCCAAGCTCCAACATCTAGAAACAAAGGTGTTGATGGCAGCAGCACAGCTGATATATTCAGCCACAATTTATCTAAGCATCTCCTAAAGGTCCAACAATACACACTATTTTCATTTTTTTATCCTCTAGAAAACTCAATTTTTATTCACTTTAGTTTATTTTTGTGCCATTTCACAATACATCTCCTGTCAAGACACTTTACAGAGACAGTTCAATAAAACACACAGCAAAAAGACAAGAAGTCCTTCTAAGGGGGATTTCTTGCTGCAATATCAGATGGTTAAACAAGTTTTCAGTAGAATCGTCTCTCTGCCTTTGCTTACTTTATCTGTCTTCAGATCATAAAGACTGTAGTGGAGGACTTGGTTAGATTGACAGTTTTTGCAGTGCAGAACTTTTAATGGAGCCACTGTTCCACCAAATTGAAAGGCATGAGGGGTTCAGGCATCTGCAGACATTTTTGGGTTCTTCAAGAATGTCACCCGAAGGAGACTGTACATCATTCAGTCTGATGGATGATTCATGATGCAACAATACATTATATATATATATATATATATATATATATATATATATATATATATATATATATATATATATATATATATATACGGTTTATGAAAACCATCCGAACCGTTCGGTTTGACTGTCTCGGTTCGGTTCGCGTGTGTTGCGTTCGGTTCATGCGCTGCTCCTTTTTCTCATAGGCGAAGCGTTTACACTCCAGAGCAGAAGGTGGCGGTACTGCGACCAAAGCCAACCACCAGTAGTAAACAAGACGAAGAAGAAGCGAAGCAGCGTAGCCGGGTGTAGCAGAAAAAAATCAGTTGTTGTGGAGAATTGTGTGGGTATGGCGAGTGGGAAAGAACAGGAGTTGGAAGACGCGCCAGCAGCACTTTATAGGTCTGCTGTATGGGACCACTTTGCATTTAGAGTGACCTACCATGACGGCGGAAAGAAAGCTGTGGATAACAGTGCAACAGTGTGCAAGCATTGTGCAACACGTTTTGTTTACGCTAACAGCAACATGACCAACATGTCTCATACATCCGTCAGCGCTCCGCCCAGCCCTGCCCCGCTGTGGCTCCCGTCCGCTCCGCTCTGAATTCCTTGGAGATCATAGAGGGCATGCGCCAGATGATTAAATCAAAGCAGCACAACATGTGGAAATGATCCAGGGTTTCCACGGATCATTAAAAATTATTTCAATTCATTAATTTTTTTTGGATTTTTTTCATTAATTTCATAAAGAAAAAAAATTTTCATTCATTTTTATAATTTTTTTTCTTTTTTTTTTTCGGTGTAACAATAAACATATACCGAACCGAAAACCGTGACCACGAAACCGTGAACCAAACCGAACCGTGGATTTTGTGAACCGTTCCACCCCTAATATATATATATATATATAGATAGATAGATAGATAGATAGATAGATAGATAGATAGATAGATAGAACTAGAAACATGTTTGTGTATATCAAAATAAAAATATTATAGAATGTATCAGTAGCTGTACGTGCATTCATCCTGTCAGAATATTCTATTTTTCTTAACCACACTCAGAAAGGCGCTGAATCATTTCTTTGTTTTCGAAAAAAAAAAACGTGAAAATTAGTTAAATATTCAGCGAGCTAAGTTGATTCAAATTGATTCTGTTCCTGCTCAAGACATCACACCGAGGGGAGCTGTCGACCTCCCCAAGATGGCGCCACCAAATTCTGTCAGCGCCCATAGACGACAGCTGTCGATGCGGGATCTACTCTTATATGTTTGGTGTGTGGTACATGAGTTAAAACCCCTGCCCCTCACGAGAAATGACCCAAAAAAGTAAGAAAAACAATAAAATAACGAAATAAAATAACGAGAAAAATATTATAGTGTACCCGGAAGTTATTCTGTCCGCGCATGCGCAGATCGGGTAGCGACATCCACTGCTCAGAAGCTGTTAAAGGGACATTAAAAGATAAAGTAACAAGATGTGAAGACTGCAGCTACAGCGGCAGGAGAGAAAAGACTAAAATGGAGGACAGAGATCATCTTCATCCCAACATCCTGGAAGCTGCTTTAAAGCCAGAAGTTCTGCATCTGAAAGGTTTCTGTTTCCATGTTAGTGTAAAGGAAAGCTCTGTGTTTGCTCCTGGAAGGTTTCTCTCTCAGGTTGTTTTCCTTAGCAGAGATCAACCAGGACAAACTCTTTCAATGACACTTTAATGTTTATTGGTGATTTAACCAGGAGACATGAAAACAGAAATTATAATCTTGGTCAGTTACAGAAGGCAGCTGCTTAGAAAACTGGGCTCACATCTAGTTGAAGTGGTCTGATTCACAGTTAGAGAATCATTTTATACAACTCCAGTCTGCCACATCATTACATCATCACATCATTACATCATCACATCAATACATCATCACATGTTTGCAGATGAGCAGACATCCAGAGACACCACTCTCATTTTGTTCCCACATCTTTGCCACCTGCAGAATGAAGATGACTTTTTATCCTGACAGAGGAACTGTCATAATTAGACAGGGGCGGATTTAGGAAATTTGGGGCCCTAGGCAAAGACAGGCAGGGGCCCCTCTGAATGGAGAAGACAACACATGAAACAGACCCAATCTACAGATAGAGAAATGTTAATAGAATAGACATCCATTTCTTTTCTTCTTGTTTTCCTCTCTATGTTTTGTACTCAGCTGACTTTTCATGCTGTCTCTAAAGGAATGAAAGATTTTTTCCAAGCACTAAGCTCACTTAGCTGATTGCTCCTTCCTGTGTTTCCAAAAAGGCCAAAGTAAATAACCCAGTCCTTCTTTTCACTGTAGACAAGCCATGATCTGCTTCTCTGTTCTCCATTTTTCATTTGGATGAAATAATAGCTGCATGAATCATGACAGCAGACAAGATAGAGGAGAGCAGGAGGCGGGGTTACCAATCTACTTGCTCTGGAGAGCAGAGTTCGCTGCTTTTAGATGTTGTATCCAAAGTCTCCAGTAGCAGAAAAAGTCTCTAGATTTGGCGCTAGGAGCTTTTTAGAAATCAAAGTGCTAGAGGGGTCTGAAAAGTGGCTAAATATAGCGACTAAAGCGCTAAGTTGGCAACACTGCTCTTTGCATGGTTTGGAAAACTTGGAAAAACATTCATTCTGACACGAAACTGGAAGGAATTATTACGAATAAACAGACTCATACATCATCAGTAGGAATAATCATAACATTAGTGAAGGTTTAAGGAAATGTAAGGTGACATTAACTAAAGCCAGTAGTAACCAATTAACGTAAATAGCATACGTTAGTGCACCCGCCACATTGTGAGGGTTTAGCTCGACCTGGAGCAAGTGTTAATCCAGAATAAGATGGATTTTTTCGTGGAATAGCATAGCGCTAACCTGACTCCGCCAGATGGATTTGCTCCGCATATCCATCTGGAAACCTTCCGTAGAAGTAATTTTGGGAAGGGGCTAAAATACTGGTTAGCTGATTGGCCTATGTTGGTGATAGACGGGCCAAAGAAACCAATCAGATCAACGAAGCATATGACGTACTAACAGAGCCATGACGAAAAAACACAACCACAAGCCAGAAACAAGCCAATTGATAGATCAAACTCTTGCCTAAACCAGTCGGGAGAAGAGCAAAAACATCTTTTCCTCTGAGAAAAGCCTCCAGGGCAGTGTTTTGCTCTTCTTTCAGTGAACAAATACTCTGTAATTCCGATAAAACTTGCTTGATAGCCACGCTAACGCTAGTTTCATCGGCTGAAGCCGCCATGTTCTTTAGACTGAACTGTCACGCTTCTCATTGCGTCACACCTCAACCCGCCTCAAAGCCAACGCTGATTGGACGTTCGTTTGGTGAACTGCTCCAAATTTTCTTCAACGGAGAGTCTCCAGACTGATTAGCGAGTGAAATCTTGAAAGCTCGCGAGATCAGGATGAGGCTAGCATAGCGCAGACTACGCTTAAAAATTGGGCATAAATCAAAAATATCTGCGACAAGCTCACTGCGACACACTGCTGCGGGAGGATACTCCTTTAATATTTCACACAGGGGACAATTGTTAGGCAAATTTTAATGAGTTTTATGTATGTTTAGACCCTCAAACAGGTCTGTCATTTAGAAAAGAATAATAAAGATTTAAGTCATAAAGAGATCTTGACAGCTCTTCTCTAAAATAGGAATTTTATTTTATTATTATTAACAATGCCCAGACTGTGCCAAGGTTCTCGCTAATATCCATCAAATGTTTCAATGTTTCCTGCAGATGTAAAGCAGATGCTGGTGGTTAAAGAAGAGGACCCTGTAGACCACCTGGTAGGTGCTGAGCTGCTCAATCCACAGCCCCCCCACACGAAGGAGGAACAGGAGGAGGTCTGCATCAGTCTGAGGTGAGAGCTGCTCAACAGCAAGGAGGAGACCATCAGTTTTCCAGTCAGTGTTCCTCCCTTTGAGAGCGTAGATGTTGATCATTGCCCTCTGATCCTACAGCTTCATCAACATCAAGTTAAAGACAAAGATGTTCTGGGAGAGGAATCCATCAGGGTGAAATATGATGGAGATTGCTTCATTGCCTCAGATGAAGTAAAACCCTGCATCTCTCAGCTGAAACATTTGTCTGAATCTAGACTGAAACCTAAAGACGCGAACGCTGACTGGAAGGAAAGCCCAGAAACAGGATCCTCACCTTCTCTGGATGATGGAGATACTCATCTTACAGAGAAGGACGACGAGGACTCAAGAGGGAAAGTCCAGACAGGAAACATGTTTAGGTGTAAAGACTGCGGTGAAACATTTCCTGAAAAGGGAAGTTTTAGCATCCATAAGAGAATCCACAAAGAAGAGAAAGCTTCCTGTTGTGATGTTTGCGGGAAAAGTTTTACACGGACACATAATTTGAACAATCACATGAGAATCCACACCGGAGAGAAATCCTTCTGTTGTGATGTTTGTGGACAAAAATTCACTCTAAAGCCAAGTTTAAGAGTACACATGCGAATCCACACGGGACAGAAACCCTTTTGCTGTGACTTATGTGGACAAAAATTTTACCAAAAATCAGCCTTGAACACACACGTGAGAATCCACACAGGAGAGAAACCGTTCTGTTGTGAGATCTGTGGGCAAAAATACGTCCAACTATCAAACTTGAAAGCACACCAGAGAACTCACACAGGAGAGAAACCTTTTGGTTGCGATCTATGTGGACAAAGATTTAGCCATCCGTCAACTTTAAGAGCACACGTGAACATCCACAGTGGGGAGAAACCTTTCTGTTGTGAAATCTGTGGGCAAAGATTCTGTCAGAAAACACAGCTAATTACACACATGAGAACTCACACAGGACACAAACCTTATGGCTGTGAACTTTGTGGACAAAGATTTAGTCACAAAGTAAGTTTAAGGACACATATGAGTATCCACACTGGACAGAAACCGTTCTGTTGTGATTTATGTGGACAGGGATATAACCAGCAAGCAGGTTTAACAACACACATGACAATCCACGCAGAACAGGAGCCGCTCTGTTGTGATATGGACAAAGATTTAGCTGCAAATACTCATGAGAATTAAAACGGTCATAGAATGATTCTATAGGGTATCTGGTCCTTCAGGTCTCTAATAGGGTGTGTAACATTGGTTGGGCTGAAAATGGCATATTAGCTGTTCTATGAGCCCTAATGAAGCCTGGTTAAAAGCCCTAGAATGAAACCACAGGTTTCTTTCTTTTATGGTATGATCATGAATATTTAGATGAGCTGTGCTCTGATTGGTTGGTTTACAACGAGGTAAGCTGCTGAGCAAAGATGCATCATAGCAACAAGCACCATATCAAATTGTTGATATGGTAGTATGTCCTACTTTTCAGCTCCAGGGCTGGTCCGGGAACCCCAGTGGGCAGGGGCATGGAGCCAGCGGGGTACAGAGCGACCAAATCTGTCCCGGTGACGGTAGCCTGGACACCGGCGGCTCGTGCTTCACCCCTTCGCCTGCCCTACCAGGACGTGACAAAAGTCCAGGCCAGAACCAAATAAGGCAACATCCCCGAATTGACGTCACCTCGGTGCTTCGTTTGGATTCGCCCCTTTTATGGTGGAGGTTTGGAATTGTAAGATTTGCAGAAAAAGGAGGGGTTGATGGAGTTTGAACTTCTCTGTACGTCCATTTCAGCCACTGAACTATCGTTATTCATCTATGACGATTTGCACTCTATGGCCCCTTTAAGGCTGCATAATATACTGAATTTTTAAAGCAGGGCAGCCACTATGCGATATTTTCATTCATTGCACGCTGATACAGCTCAAATTGTACTGTATAATATAAATATCTGGCTGGTTGCCAAATATGGAAGCAGTTGTACTGCGTTATGTAGTCCTGTTTCTGACATCATGCTCACTTAGCAACACAGAGGAAGCAGGCTGTAAGAAGGGCGTCTACATACTGGGAGTCACGTACGAATCTGGGCAAAAACAGGGTTCTTACTGGCTGACTCGCACGCAATCAGGTCATAAGCTAAGAGATTTCCAGGAAGAGCGTCCAGTCGTGCATGTGCATCCACACAGTGCGATGTGGAAACTATAAATGCCGCCTAGAATGGACCGAAGGTGGGGGATAACTGAATTGTGACGATGCATTGCTGGATGTATGAAGTGTTTAAGACAGCTGTATGAATTCGGTTTTGTAATTAAATCTTTCCCCCCTCCGGATGATAAAATGGTGTGAATCGTGGCCTTCTTTCTGTCATAAGGGAATTCTACCAATGAGATTCCATAGTACGACTAAACTAAATGATTTAAAAGTTTACAGCTCACAATGTTTATCCTCACGCTGTGCAGCCCGACGCTCTGATGCCACCTTACAACGGCTGACTGAATTTTAAACATGTTTGATTTTCGAGGCGGTCGCGAGAGCCTGATCACTCCTCGTTACCCCCTGGACACTACACCACGCACGACATGCGATCAGATTGAAAGTCGGCCGGATCAAAATATTCTCCCACGAATGGAGAATCGGCCCGAAAAGGGCAAAAAATCGTACAGTGTGTGCCCGGCTTCAGGTTGGCCCAGATGTTTGCATTTATGCCATACATCTGTGTTTTGTCACAAGCAGTTTTTCCATCCAGATGTCATGCCACAAAAGATAAAAAAAAATACAAATGAATACAAACAAAGTTGTGAATCAGATGTTTCCTTCCATTGGAGCCAATTAACCAGGCATAAAGTCATGTGTTTAGATTATGCTAGTCGGTAAACAGCTAGTCTGGTTTTGGTGAAGATATTGGAATCAGGGAAGTTGCGCTCACTTTATCACAGCAGCTACTTTTAGCACCGATACATGTCATCCTCTAAAATATGGAAGCAAATCTTTAACATATTTAAGAATGTGGCTGCATTGTTTGACTCATAAATTAAATAAGTAATCATCCTGTTTGCATTTTCATTTCCTTCTTTAACACTGCTCATCCTTTTACTTAATTAAAATTAAAAAGAAAAAGACATTTGAGATTTACTTTTCAAAATGTACCCCAGCAAATACATACCAAAATTCAATTTGAAATGTAAAATTTGTAAATGATAAAGCATTTCCAGAAATGCTTTTTCATTTTAAGAAAACCTTCACAGAGCTGCTTTGAAACTGAAATAATTCAACTTTTAGAATTATCACTTAATAGATTGGATAGTTTTTGCAAATGTTTAGAAGTTATAAAACAAATCATCTTTTTCCTCTTTGAATATATAAACTACTGTTGTTGTTGGTCGGTCAAAATGTGATTTCAAATTATGAAAGTTTAGTTTTTCACAATGGAATAAACATGTTTTACAGTTTGAAATACTGTTAATGTTTTTTTATTATTTTGAAATGTTTGTATTTAATGAATTTGAATATTTTTTTTCTTCACATACCTCTGTCCCATCTCTGTGTTTTATAATAAATTTGTATGAAGATCTGATCTTCAAAAGAGCAATAAGCGATATTGACCACTAGGTGGCGCTGGAGTAAAGAGAAACGTCTTCAGACTTGGAAACAAAGTCAAACCTGAGAAGTGATTAATGTGATTAATGATGTCTGTGTGTTACTGACCCTGGTTGCGTGCACTGAAGAGTATTGGATCTAAATCTATTTATTTACTTTTATTTATTTTAAATAGGCCTATAAGTATTAGGGCCAGGCTAGAGGTTTTTTTTTATGTACTTTGAGAATAAAGTTGTAACATGACAGTGCCCACGTGCATGGCAGTTAAAATCCTAAATAGCACGGAATAATCAATGGATCATTATTTTTACGTAAAACTAATATGTTCGCAGTGATTTAATATATTTAGTGTTAATCAGTAAAAAAATTATTTCCATCACGATCACTGAGTCTGGGAGCGGCCATTTTTGCCCAAATATAGTAACCCCTCCCTCCTGCCATCTTCCAGCAGTGACGTCACGGTGCGGTAAGCCTAGCGCCATTCTCCCCGCTTTACAAGCTAAATCAATGGGAACTACTAGACACATCTGCAATCAACAACAATTATTGAAGATTTCCAGAGGACTTCACCATTGAAATTCACCAGAGCTATAGTGAAAGGTGCTGTAGGAGATCTTGGAAAACAGTTCCAGCAAGTTATATTTTTTGAACATACAACCATGCCTCTCCCTTCAAACCCCTCCAAACAAAGCCTTCAAAACACATGAACGCGCACGCTGTCCGCAGTGCGTTGCTGATCTGACCCCCAGACACCAGATACAGCACTGGGACTTGATCAACAGCCGATACCGCACCGTGACGTCACTAACCAGTAGGTGGCAGTAGTGTTCTTTGACAAACATGGATGCCTCCAGTAAAGCACATTCACATGAACATCACTCTGAATTAAAAACACTGATCATTTATTGAACAGGATGGTATCATTTCAGATTTAAAGAACTTTCAGAAGTTTGAATTCTGAATATGAGCGACTTTTCCTTTAAAAACAACAGAAGCTCAAATGAATATTTTACACATATGAACTCATTTGGTTCATTGGGAAAATAACGGCTGAGATGAAGAGAAACGGTTTAGAAAATGTATTTAT
Organism: Cyprinodon tularosa; assembly: GCF_016077235.1. Taxonomy (NCBI): domain Eukaryota; kingdom Metazoa; phylum Chordata; class Actinopteri; order Cyprinodontiformes; family Cyprinodontidae; genus Cyprinodon; species Cyprinodon tularosa. The sequence goes on from NW_024038354.1 coordinate 456,268, forward strand.
TATCAGCTTCATTTTAACAGGAACTTTTTTCTTTTTCATCTTCAATAAAAGTCACTTCCTGCTCATTGAGCAAAACTACAAACAGGCAGAAATCCTCACATCAAACATGTACAATTATTTACAGCCGGAACGACGGAGCAGCAGAACTTTTTTTTTTCTTCTTCTTGTTCTTCTGTAACTGATGGGAGCTCCGACGTCGCCACGCTCCAGGTGATCCCTCAGATAAAGTCAGCAGTCCCGGATGGTCTCCCTCTGAGCTTCTCCAGGGTCTGGGTTCAGAACTGCTGCAGGATCAGCTTCTTCTTGGAATCGTGGCTGAACTTGTTGGAGCGGAAGAGCTCGCTGTCGTAGAAGGCCGACAGGTTGTGGATGTTGATCTGTCGGGCCTGGAGGAGAGCAGAAACAAACGCACACCATCAGCCGAGGCCTTCCAGCCGCTCGGCGCCGCGGGCGGGGAGCGCTTCCTTCTTACCTTGTCGTGCAGATCCTTCTCAGGGATCTCGACGGTGTCGTTCTGGACGCCGTACCTGCTCCTCTGGTAGGCCACCTGCTCGGCCACCAGCTGTTTGAGGATGAAGAGCAGCAGCTCGTTGTTGTCTCTGCGGAACGCCAGGTAGCGCGCAAACGTCTGGAGGACAGAAACCAAAGAGTTAACCTCTATCTAGCAGTCGGTCCGGCTGTCGACTCTTCCAATAATTCGAGCTAGGGTTGAAGGAGGAGCAGCCACAGACCTTCCTCATGCTCCTCATCACGCTGAACTTCTGCGTGTCGATGAAGCTCTCCAGCATCACTCTGATGGCCATGTTCACGTCGTCCTCCAGGACGTAGTCCCTCAGGTGAATCTTGGCGTGAGCCTCTGCCATGCGGATCATGGACTCGATGTGACGCACCGTGATGGGGATGCTGCCTGTGGCCTGCAGGGGGCAGCAAAACGTCATCAGCTTCATGGAGCTCCAACCAGAACATGATGGCCTCAGAGGGACCAAGCAGGATTCAGTTTGGAGCGTTTTTGTTCTAACATGTTTTGTTGTTTACATGGAAATTTGGGAAAAAATTCACATAAAAAAAAAAAAATGTCAAGAAGAGTAACTCAGATTTCTTTATATGAAATAAAAATATTTTAATAGATTTTATATTTTTAAACTTCATGTTTTTTTTTTTTTTTACATTTCCTTTTTTCAGGTTAAGGTGTTTGAAAACACATTTTATTTAATAAGAATTAAATTAGTCAAACTAATAAAAAACAATTTTTTTATTAAAAAAAATGTTTGAAAATATAATGGAGTAAAAACATTTATGAAAAAAATATATATATTTAAAATAAAATAGCAAAGGTGCCCTAAAAACATATTTTTTAAAATGAAATGTTTTTAGAAGTTTAATTCCTGGATTGCATCGATTTTCCCAGATTTGTTTTTTTTATTTGGAAAAAAAAAAAAAAAAAAAGTAAAAAATTTTTTGGTTGAAACGAAGGAACAAAGTTTCTTCCACATGGTCGACTCACCATGGACTCCTTCCGCAGGTCGCTGTAGATCCGCGCCATCTTGTCCTGATCCATCTGGTTCAGTTTGGGGTGAATCTGCACAGAAACAGTCGTTACCCATAATGCAGCTGGAGCAGAACCCCCACCCCCCTCCAGCCCAGACCTCGGCGCCATCGTACCCGTTCTTTAGCGTAGAGGATGTACTTCCTCAGCAGCTCCTGAGGGATCGGAGGAACGTCCGACGTGTTGGGCAGAACCACATCCTCCAAAGCCACGCCCCCTTCCTTGTTGCTAGGGTGATGCTTGATATGGGAGCCCACGACGAAGCGTGCAAGCATCTCATCCTGGGTGGAGAACAGGAGAGTTTCAAATATTCGAACCGGACGTCGTTTGACGTCAGACTCCAGAGTTCTGGTACCTGCACCGGGTCCACGGTGTCTCTGACCACACACAGCACGTCGAAACGCGACAGGATGGGCTCCGTCAGGTCCACATTCTCCGCGAAGGTGAGCGAAGGGTCGTACCTGCCGCCTGGAGAAAAGCAGAAGAGCGAAGCGGTTAGAGAGAACGGCGGTTCGAGTCCATCCGCCGGTCTGAACCGTCACTCACCGATGGGGTTGGCGGCGGCGATGACGGTGCATCTGGCCTGCAGCGAGGTGACGATGCCGGCTTTGGAGATGGAGATGCTCTGCTGCTCCATGGCTTCGTGGATGCTCGTCCTGTCGGCGTCGTTCATCTGGAGGTCAGAGGTCAAACTTCAGTACAGAGAGAACAATAGACGGGAAACAAACAGGGTTCCTGCGGGTCCTTGAAAAGTCTTAAAAGGCATTGAATTCTTCAAAATAAAACTAAGGCCTTAATTGGTATTAAAATGTCTTAAATCAGTCTTTCATGGGTCTTAATTTTTAAAATATAAATAGGATTATTTTTATTATAATTTATTTTTGTAATCTAAATAAAACATTAAAATTTACCTTTTTTTTATAAAAAAATAAACAGCTCGCCATTATTGGTTCCGTCCCGACAGCGGAACCAATAAAGCGTTGTTGCGGCCGGGACATTTGGGAGATGCTCCATTTACTTTTTGTCTGGAAAATATGAGCAAGTATAAATGTAACCAAAATTGTCTCCAGCCAAGAGTTTTCTCCATGGTTTAAACCAGTACCATTCAATTCAATTCAAGCTGGGAACGATGGGAATTAAGGCAGTGGAGTCGCATGCGAAGCACGAAACACAAAGCGTCAAAATGGAGTTACAGAGAAACAGCCGGTATTTCTCAGTTTAGTTCCACCCTTGTCTCTGCAACGCCTCCACTTATCACCAAATCAAACATACTAAGAAAACCATACAAAGAAAAATAGCTGCAAAAAAGACTTAGCACTGGTTATGTTGGGGCTTTAAAACTGATTAGTTTTGTTCCCTGCTAAAACAAAGTTTGTGAATTCAGTTAAATAATTGTTCAAATATATTTGTCATTTGTGTGTTTTTAGCTTTCTTCCTGTATGGGAAGCTTTTCAACATTTGAAACATTAGTGCAGTGGTTTATGTTAAAATAAACCTTTGGGTTAAGTTGTCGCAAGCAGGTTTTTCTTGTGAATTTGGTCTTAAATTTTTATTTCAAGTGGCATTAAAAAGTCTTAAATTTAACTTGCCTTATGCTGTAGGAACCTAGCCTCGTGAGACCATCCTGATCTCACGAGCTTTCAAGGTTTCACTCGCAGATCAGTCTGGAGACTCTCCGTTAAAGAAAATTTGGAGCCGTTCACCAAACGAACGTCCAATCAGCGTTGGCTTTGAGGCGGGTTGAGGTGTGACGCAACAAGAAGCGCGACAGTTCAGTCTAAAGAACATGGCGGCTTCAGCTGATGAAACTAGCGTTAGCGTGGCTATCAAGCAAGTTTTATCGGAATTATAGAGTATTTCTTCACTGAAAGAAGAGCAAAACACTGCTCTGGAGGCTTTTCTCAGAGGAAAAGATGTTTTTGCTCTTCTCCCGACTGGTTTCCGCAAGAGTAGCCTGGCTTGTGGTTGTGTTTTCATCGTCGCTCTGTTAGTACGTCATATGCTTCGTTGATCTGATTGGTTTATTTGGCCCGTCTCTCACCAACATAGGCCAATCAGCTAACCAGTATTTTCGCCCCTTCCCAAAATTACTTCAACGCAAATCCATCCCCCAGATGGATTTGCGTTAACCTGACTCCCCCAGATGGATTTGCGGAGTCAGGTTAATAATGACTGACAAAAATAAAAAGGAAAAAACATTTCTGAAGAAGATCTGAACTAATTATTTGGAAACAGTTTTGAAAAAAAAAAAAAAAAAATGTTGAAACCAAACAAAGACAAAAAATGAAGATAAAATTTAAAATTAAAAGAAAGAGGATTTAAATATGATATTTTTAAAATATATTTTAAAAAAATTAAATTTTGAAACTGAAAGAAAATAAGACTATTTGCATGTTTTCTAAACATAAACCAGGCTTTGTTGGGCTGCTGGATAAAACCTGGAACTCAACGCCATTTCTGACATTTTGAATCAAAAAATCTTTCTGGATGGAAGAGAAACGTCTTCAAACTTGGAAACAAAGTCCAGTGGATTGATTTTAACTTTTCTGGAATCCCTGATGACCCAAACTTCCACTGGAACTGAATCTGTCCGGCGTTTCTGGTCATCGGACGTTTCCCATACCCTCAAAGTAAACGTGTCTCACCTTATCGAACTCGTCGATCAGGCAGACCCCGCGGTCGGCCAGCACCAGCGCCCCGGCCTCCAGCGTCCACTCGCGGCTCACCGGGTGCCTCTGAACGTACGCTGTCAGACCCACGGCGGACGCGCCCTGCCCGGTGGTGAACACGGCGCGGCTCGCCACCTTCTCCACGTACCTGCGGGAGGAAACGTTAGAACAGCTTCTGATCCCGATTAGAACCTCAGACCCAGCGGTCTGCCAGGAGACCAGTCATACTTGAGGAACTGGGACTTGGCGGTTCCCGGGTCTCCGCACAGCAGCACGTTGATGTCGCCACGGACCTTGTGCTTCCCACCTGCAGGAGACAGAACGACCGATGAGTGGATTCTACAGGCGGCGAGGATCGGACCGAGTCAGAGCGGCGGCGGGGGGGGGTCAGTACCTGGGTTCTTGGGCTCTCCTCCGAACAGGGACAGAGCCAGGGCTCGCTTGATGTCCTCGTGACCATATATGGACGGGGCGATGCTGGCGAAGATCTGCAGGAGGAGGTCAGAGGTCAGCTTCACCCGAGACAAAGATCGGCTGCGCTTCAGGAGGCGCCCTGCTCACCCTCTCCCCGATCCGCTCGTCCTTCGACAACGCCACGATGGCTTTGACGTCTTCGTCCGTCAGCTCCGCCACGGCCACGCCCTCGTCCCTGCAGGTGATGTGATTGGCCAGGATCACCGTGGCGAACACCGGGAAGCCGTTGGCCGTGTTCAGGGAGCCGTCGTAGTTGTTGTGGTAGATTCCCGTCAGCTCCTGAAGGGACAGAAGGACGGGACGTGACCACAGAAGCTCCGCCCGCTCCGGGGAGCGACCTACTTCCTGGGTCAGAGCCACTTACGATCTCGTCTCCAGGCTTGCAGCTGTCCACCAGGTCGGCCAGCAGGATGGCGTCCTTGGAGCGCGGCAGGCGGCCGGCCGCCACCTTTCCAGGACTCTCCTGGATGGTGATCCGCTGGTAGTTCTGATACACCGTCTGAAGGAGGGAGACTCGCCGTTACCGGAAGGCTTAAACTCAGCGGTTCTACCGCCGCTTTGGACTCGGAGCAGCTCACCTCCTCCATGTTGATCTCAAAGGGCCCCTGGGACTGACACTCTGGACAGGAGCCCGGCTTCACCTCCTGGTTCTGGGACTGGAAGAACGGCCCCAGCACGAAGTTACACTTGTTACAGTTGTACTTGACCATGCTGAGCTGAGGGAGCACGCCGGTGCAGCTGCTCACCACGCCGCTGGTTCGGATCAGCTGGTTCAGGTGGAGCTGCCTGAGGGGGAGGAGCCAAGAGGAGGTCAGTAAAAACAAACATCATAGATGTCATAATAATTGTTCATTTCAGTCTTTGGCCGTTTCTCAACATGTGTACTTGTTCATTCTCATTCTATTACCGTATTTTCGCTAATATAAGGCACATATAAACGTCTTTTTTCCCTCAAAATGTGCGGCGCGCCCTATGTGTGTTGTTACTGCGGACGTTGTTGAGACCACCATGAGAACGTTAAAGGGGGAAGTGTGGGCGTGGCTTGTGTATAAAAGAACAGGTACATGCTTTATGCAGAACATTGTTGTCATAACGACCCTGAAAATGGCAAAGAGACACGCCTATGAAGCACAGTTTAAACTGAAGGCTATCAGCTACGCAGAGGAACATGGAAACCGAGCAGCCGCCAGAGAATTCAAGATTAATGAATCGATGGTTCGCAAGCGGAGGAAGATGGAAAACGAACTCCGACGGGTGAAGAAGACGCAGATGAGTTTCCACGGACATAAGGCGAGGTGGAGGAAAGACTCGAGCGGTGGATCATCGAGTGGGGCCAGCGTTTAGACAGTCGCTGTTCAACTAAAAGCAGTAACGCTAGCGGAAGGAACTTTAACCGGCCGTTCAAAGTAAGGCTGCGAGCGGCGTGGGAGCGATGGATGACCGACAGAGACCACAGTTTCATGAAAAAGTGAAAGGCAGCGCCGGGCAAGTTACGCCACCGTTTGCGGATGGATTGTAGATGGACTAACGTGTCTGCTGGCTCTGTTGTTCAAGTTTTCCCAAAAGCCGGCATTATTTCCAAGGAGCCGCCCGGCACGGAAAGTGACTCGCGCCCTATAGTCTGGTGCGCCTTATGGTCAGGAAAATGCGGTGACCTAAAATCTGTAGTCAACTGAACATTTATTCTGTATTTTTAAACAAGTTTTGAAGAGTTATAGTTTATATTTGTATTTTTCATTGTAAAATTCTTACTGTTGTGTTTTTAGGTCGACAATTTTTAGCATCTGTCCAGGGAAACAGACGAGCTTGTTGGATAATTCTGGTGAATTTGCAGGATTCCTAATAATATTCACCGTCCCTGTCGAATCAATAAATAAATCTAAATCTCGTGTCCTCGTGAAACGTCACCATCCTCAGCCCTAGTGCTGTTCCAGTTCACCAGAACAGAGCAGACGTGTCCGTTCTCCAGACTGACAGCTGTCCCAGCATGCACTGCGGCAGCAGCTTCCAGGTTAGCGCTCACAGAGCTCAGAGTATTGAGTTAAAAGTTCTCTTTTCTGTTGCCTTAATTCAATAAAATAAGTTTAAGATCATTTGAGGCGAGAAATTATACTTTAAGCTTCACTTTATGGACCATTTACCGATTTAATGTGCAATATAAAAGCACATTTCCGAAGCAATCAGCGGACCTCAGTCGGGGCTAACGTTAGCCCGCCTGCAGCAGCTAGAATCTACAGATGTGATGCACCAAGATGGATGCCCTATAGAATATTCCTGGCTAAACGCCCGGTCGCTAATCTGCTCCTGCTTTCTAGCGCCGCTGTAAAGCGATGGCGGAGGCCTGAGTGGATGTCGGGGTCAGAAGGGGGAGAACCTGAGGGCACGGATCTCCTCCACCAGCGGCAGGTTACAGATGCGGACGTGGATCTCGTGAGCGATGCGGTCGTATTTCGGGTACATGGCGAGGACCACTTCTTTGGCTGCTTCATCAAAAATCTGCGAAGACATAAGATGGTCCAGTTAGCCACACACAGCGGCCCGCTCTCCATCCAGAACCGGAAGCAGAACCACGGCGCTCACCTTCAGCATCTCGGTGGGGGCCTCTGGCAGGAAGTAGGCCAGAACGTGCTCTCTGGCCGCCAGATCTTCATAATTCACCACCAGACTCTCCTTGTTCTCTGCACACAGCGGGACGACAAACCGCGGGTTGTTTTTTCCAGAACTGAAACTCGTCAAACAGCCGAACCCAGGAAACCAAACTACCTTTGCACATGTCGCTGATCTTCTCCTTGAAGACGTTGTGGCCGTTTTCATCCACGTGGGTCCGCAGGAAGTTCTTGAAGCGGTTGTAGATCTCGAGTCGAGGAGCCGCCATGGAGACCCACTCCCTGACGGTGTGACCCTGCGGGTCAGGATCCGGTTAGAACCAGAGCGGCTCAGAAAGGCCTGGAAGCTTGAACTTCACAAACCTTCATGTCTTCCAGGTTCTCGATGCTCTCGATCATCTCTTCGTCGTCTCCGTCGGTGATGCCCTCAGCTGCGCGCTCCGCTAGCCGCCTTCGTCTCGCCGCAGGCCGCTCGTCGTCCTCGTCTTCGCTTTCTGAAAGGAACAAACGGCGTCAGTCTGCATCCTGCTGATGCCTGGAGAGGTTTGAGATCGTTCTGGTTCTTCTCACCATAAAGGAGTCCTCTCCTCAGCCTCCCCTCTCCCTGCACCCTGTCCCTCCGCCTCATCGCCTCCTCCGCAGCAGCCCGGGCACCGGGAGACAGCTCCGACAGATCCTCGTCATCCAGGTCCAAACCTTCTGCCTCGTACTGATCCAGTTCTGGGATGGCACGGTAATCCCTGGAGGAGCAGCTCACAGTTACGATCCACCCAGCAGGTTTCTGATCCGTGCCAGAACCCGGTCCCTACCTCTCCATCCCGTCGCCAATCAGATCCTCCCCGTCTGCCTCCTCTTCCTCAGGCAGGGGGCCGTCCCCCAGCAGCCCCTCGGACTCATCCTCAAAGGGAGGGAGGTCCCGCCCGGGGCTGGAGGTCAGGTCTCCTCTCCTGGAGGCTCGGCTGGGGCTGGTGGCCATGTGGAACGATTCAGAGGAATCCTGGAAAACAAAACCAGTTAAGATCCACATGCATGAGGGAAATATTTACACGACGGATGAAAGGATGAAATGTATTTTCCCTATAAAAGCCCTGCTATCCCACAGAGGTTCGGTCGACCTGGAGGAGGCCATATTGGGAAGGAATATTCTTCTAAGTCTGATCAAAGTGAACCAAGACCTGCCGTCCAGAAGCCAACAGCTGCAGAGCAGCCAATCGGCTCCCAGAGACCCAATGAACAATCAGAGTCACTAAACTAACAGCTAGCGTCCGTTTAAAACAGTTCCCTTTGTCTGCTAGCTATTAGCTCTGCATCTCTGCGGCTAACGGCGCGCTACATCTAGCTTCTCATGTTTTTATAGGATCTGTTATAGTTTCCAATCAACAGTCTGATCAGTAATTATTTTCCAATTATGTAAATCATTCGAAAAATATATTATTTTTACCGAATGTTCCGATGCACCTCCTGGGTTTAGCCTTGGGAATTATTTTGAACACATTTCAGCTGCTTTGACTTTAAAAGCTGATGTGATTTCATTTTAATTCTAACCCTGAGCTGTGAGGTCGTTGCTTTCGTTCGTTTGCATTTTTCTTCTGCGTGTCGATTGCCTTCACAGAATCTGATCCACAAAATTCAATTTAAAGGTCTCATTCGTAAAAACTTAATCTGGAAAAGATTAATTTCTGGTTTGAAACTTTTTCTTTGACTTTCCATTAACAAAAGGTGCTTGCAACAATAACGAAAAAAAAAAAAAGGATTTCAGGAATATACAATTTGCTAAAGTTTCAAATACAAGTTTTAGTATAAAATAAAATGTTTTTGTTGTTTTGTTCCACTTTAGGAACCAATCAGATGGATTTACTGCAACCAAAATCTGATCAGAATCATGAAAAAAAATGTTTTTATTGAAGGATGGAAACCAACTTAAGGTGCGCTTACTGCCACCTACCAGACTGCTGTGAGGTCATCAATGATGTCAGAGGGAAGGTATTAATACACACCTAATTCTGCTTATTTATATCCATGCACACTCGCATATAAATCAGTATGTGTGTATATGCACATGCATACACACACTTATAATCATACTTTAAATTAGATTAAATAATCCAGTGTTTTTTTTTTATCGAATTAATTGATTTCTAACTGAATTTGATTTATTTCCTTAACGATTTTTCATAGAAAATCCTATTTTCTCTCTATTAAGAATCGACTTAAGTGTTGATTTCCCTCATTACGTTCTAATAATAAATGTTCCACTGTTTCCATCTGATTACAGGGATTATAATCCCTGTTTCCATATTATAAAAAGATAACCATTAAGTCCAGTAAGACCAATTCTGAGTGGAGATATGACTGCCTCTTCTTTCTGCCTTCCATTCATGCAACCATTACCCCCCACAGTCTTTTGAATTTTATCTACCAGTGTGATGAAATACTGTAGCATCTCATTAGATTGAGTTAGCATCTCATTATAATAAGATAATTTTTTTTTTTTTTTTTTTTACAGTGTGGCAGAAACGGGCTTCCATATAATCTCAATTTTCCTGCCAAACCTCAGATTTTATTCTGAATTACAGATTTAACCTCACTTTCACTTAAAGGGATACTTAAATTGATAATATCTGATTTAAAGGCCTGTTTTTAGCTAATATATCTACTTTATTTCCATCAATATCTACATGAGCAGGAAGTCTGACACATCCTACATTTATTATTATGAAGATGAAATAATAAGTGATATATATCTAATAATGAATCTAATCTATAACACTTACCAGATTTGATGGTTAATAATGCAGCTTGAACATCAGATGCAATTATATAATTACTTTCTTCTCTAACATGATCATCAGGAATTGGCTGATTAATTTATCAATGGGGGTAAATAAGACCTGATGGTCCATTGAAAATGAAACATCAGCTCTGATATTTTATCTCGTTTCAAACTGTGTGAATTTTATGCATTTTTTAGTTGAACTTTTAGCTTCATCCAGAAACACGTGCAGCCTTTTCATTATTTTTATTCCTGACTCATCCAAACCCTCACAGGAGCATCAGATTAGCCCATATATACCAATAAAAACACCCATGTGGGAAACAGAGTGGCTGTTTTTAGTCTGTTATATGGGATGCCATCAGCAGCCACATGGCAGCTCACCCTTTAAAACATCCCTCCTGACTAATGATTACAGATTAAATCACACATTAAATCAAAACACCAGAACCCTCATCAGAAAAAAAGGATTTTAACAAGAACTCCTGAACTAAACGGACATTTTTAACCAAACCAAATCTCTCCATTATTATCAGCAAAGCTACTAAAGCACAGATAACTGCGGATAAACTGAAGCTACAGTTACTAAACTCTGTTTATTTATCTGTTTTATCACAAACTAAACTCAGAGGTTACGCAATAAAACCCAATAAAAGCAGATTTCACTGGTTTTTACTCACCGCCATTGCTGCGCTGCTGTGGGTCTGCTGCTTCTTCTCCTTCCTGACTGGAGTCTCTTTTCGCGCGAAACAACCACGTGACTAGCAAAGCCCGCGAAAGAACATGAATATTGAACCAGAGCCCTGGCGTCCGGGCTTCCTATTGGTTGGTGGTTTTCTACGAGGCGTGGCCTTGAACTGAAACCGGTATGGCAGGCCGATTTGGAATTTATTAGAAGCGCTGTCCTCTCAATTGTTTCATTTGTTAATCTCTAAAATAAGATTCTTCCTACTCAAAACTACATTCCTACTAGTCAGAAATGTACATATAGATATCCTAAATTACATTATTGCTATCAAAAATTACATTTCAGGCTGCCATGAGAATGAAGTCTACTATCAGATCTCCATAAAAGGTCACTGCTAGTCACAATTATTATTTCAGATGTCAAAAACAAATAATTCAAATATCAAATATCCAGAAATCTAAACTGTATTTCTACTTCCTTCTTACTAGTACAATTATATTTTTTCAGAAGCCTGAAATGTAATTTTTAAAAGCAAAAATGTAATTTATGATATCTAAATGTACATTTCTGGCTAGTAGGAATTTTGATTAATTTTGAAGAATTTCTACAATTATTTCTACAAATGGAACAATAGAAGACAGCACTTCTAATAAATGTCAAAATAGCTTGCCATACACCTAAATAAACCGACATCTCTTTCAGCTTGGGCGGGGTTTGTGACGTAAGGTTATTTTTCCCGGGAACAGATGTAACTAAAGGCTGGCCTTAGTAAACTCGCTCTGCTTTGTTTCACTTTTCTTCTTTTTTTGATGAGAACAAACATGAAACAGAAATATATGATATGAATAAATGTACAGTCTGACCAAAGATTAATATTTAGATTTTAAAAAGAAATGCAGGAACTCTTCATTATTATGTTATTCTCATACAGGATTCTAAGGTCCACATGTGTGTGCTATTTTTTCTATAATCTTTTTGCTGCTGTGAACACCAGAATCCCGCATTGTGGGAAAATAAAGGGATTTTCTATTCTTTTCTATTCTATTCTAAGAAAGTGAACATCCATTTTGATAAAACCTAAGTTTGTTCTATAAAACAAGTTGATATGGACCAACTGCAGACATATCTTAGTAAACTTGTTAAAATCCCCATGTTTTCACCACTTACACCCCAGAGCACAGGTAACCGTCACCTTAAGCCTTTTCAAAATGTTCACTCTCAGACACAAATAAATAAACTGATGTCAGAGTTTTTTTAAACTGAGAACTGTAAAAGTGAAGGAACATAAATTATTTGTCATATTGGAATTTTTTACAATGTTAAATCATGAAATCTAACCACCCTTTTCTACATGCTCTGCTGTCAGTTACAATACAGGGATCCAGGGGGTGTCTGTAGATACGATGAACCAGTAAAAGTACCTGGGAGTGTACTTTAATAATAGGTTGGACTGGTCTAGGAACACCAAGTCTACAAAAAGGGCCGACTCATGAGCTGCCTGAGCCGTAACTTTACGGAGACGAAGACGTCCACATTAATCATAGAAACAGCCAAGATTCCCACGATGAACGAGAGAGCTGCAGAAATCCACAGCTTAGTAGAAAAGCAGTTATCTAAAAACCCGATAAATGGGACAAAGCACACAGATAGAGGATGGTCTGCTCAGAATATGTGACTTTATGGTCTAAATGGAAAACGCCCAAATACCACACATCATTCTGAACAAAGATGCAAAGGTAACGGTAAACTAGCTCCTCAGGCGGCTTTTGTTTTTAGAAAAGAAACATTAAGCAGTTGAACTAAGAGACAATTTTTATGTCAAAAGGGACAAAAGAGAGATAACATAAAGTTAGGCATTGAACTAACAAATAATGCAGAAGGGGAGAATAGAGACAGAATAAAGCGGAAAGATGAAAAGTGGTCCCTACGTCCTCTAGCAGCCTAAACTTATAGCAGCATAAATATGGAAAATAACTTAAATATTTAAGGCTTTATATGTGAGAAGGAGGATTTTAAATTCTATTCTGGATTTAACAGGAAGCCAATGAAGAGAAGCCAGGATAGGAGAGATATGATCTCTCTTTTTCATTTTCATCAGAACTCTGGCTGCAGCATTTTGGATCAGCTGAAGGCTTTTAACTACAGTTTGTGGACTTCCTGATAGTAAAGAATTACAATAGTCCAGCCTTGAAGTAACAAATGCATGGACTAGTTTCTCAGCATCACCCCTGGACAGGAGATTTCTAATGTTTGCAATGTTCCTCAGATGAAAGAAGGAAATTCTAGAAACCTCTTTGATATGGGATTTAAATGACAGGTCCTGATCAAAAACAACACCAAGATTTTTTACTTCATCATCAGAACAATTTAATTGATGATTGTTTTCTAAAAAGCCCCACAAATCTATTAAAGAGGTTATGTCTGTGGAAAAAAAATGCTTTAGACTCTGAAATTAAGTTAGATCTCCCAATTTATTTTGAAAAAAAAAGAAATCAGATTTTTACATTTTTTTTCCATAAATCACTGCCTGCTTAAACAATCCTGACTATGATTTAAAGGAAAAGGAAGACAAAAATAATCGATATTTGCAAAAAAACCGCACAGTGACTTTGTGTTGTTATATCTTAAAACTACAAATTCAAAGTCAACCAAAATCTAACTTAACTCCCCACTGGCTCTAAAAAAGCTTTTTCAAATTAAAAGCTTATAGAAAATACCAGAACCTTTTGGTTTTTTTAAAGAAAAGCCTTTATTTAGACCCCTTTTTCATCATTCTGCTTCATTCTATCTCTATTCTCCCACTCTGCAGAATCTGTTAGTTCAATCTCTAACGTTCTGCTCTCTCTGCTTTTTCTCATAGTAGCTTCATCTGGTCTGTTCCTGTTTGGCTGTGACTCCATCCTGGAGAGAAATATCCGCTGTGCTGCTGCCATCAACACCTTTGTTTCTAGATGTTGGAGCTTGGCCTGTTTTCCAGTGTAGTCCTGTTTCTCTGACTGTGACTAACTGGATGTGCTCTCTCCATCCTCTGACATGGGAGCTGGCTCGGAGCTCGTCTGCCTGGCTGTGTGTTTCCTGGACGGGGCCGCCTGTGGAGCTGGTTGACAGTTGCCTTTTTTATCTATGCTTCTTTTTCTATGTCTGCTTCTGTCTCCTTGAACCCCAGTGGGCCTCAGCAGATGGCCGCTCACACTGAGCCTGGTTCTGCTGGAGGTTCCTACCTGTTCAAAGGGAGTTTTTTCTCTCCACTGTTGCTACAAGCGATCTGGTGAACTGGAAAGTGACCTGAGATGACATGATGTGAATTGGAGCTATAGAAATAAACTGAATAGAATTTAATTTGCCCTTGTTGTTACCAGATAAACATTATTTGATAATAACCTGAACTGGGAACATCTTTATAAATAAAAATCTCTGTTGAGGGCTCAAGATTCCCACTCTGTAGATCCGGAATCAGAACATTTTTGGAGGGATCGAAACCCATTTTCTCCAAGGTGAGAAAATGGGTTAAAAAAACAAGATGTTCTCTTCTTCCTTCTTGTTCAATGTTCTTCTGAGCTGCACTGAAAACTTTCTAAAGCTCTGATTGGATGAGGAGTTTCTAGGCTCGCTCTGATTGGCTGTAACGGTGCAAAAGGGGAGTCATTCAGTCTTTGTTCAAAACACAAACAGTCTGGTCTGGCCTCACTGCCCCAGGTAGTCCTTCCATCCAGCACAGGCCCACTTTACTGCTCTGCTGAGTGGAGACAGTGGAGCTGTTGTGTCTGAGACCTTTAACCTCGCTACACCAACGTGGCAACCCCTCTGTGAATTTAGACGCTGTGTCGAGGTAAAGTCTGACAGCCTCTTCTGTTTGACTTTCCCACTGCAGCATGTTGGAGCAAGAAGCCTGCTGGGTTCATGTTGCAGAGGGAGGAGATGAAGAGCTGGCAGTCGGACAAGCTGGGAGTGATGAGGGGAGAAAAAACAGAGGAAAAAAGCAGAAAAATTACAGCTTAATGCAATGAAGGGGGCGTTATTTAGCTGCTTTGAGTTTCCAGACAGAAATCATTCAAAGAAAAGATGTTTAACAAGAAGCAGGGAGTGAATGAAGAGGCAGGCTGGTGAAAAGTGCTGCAGGGCAGCGGGAGCGATTGTGGGCGGGGAGAGAGGAAGTGTGGTGGACAGGAGAGGAATTTAAAGCCTCATTGTCCTGGAAGAGCAGAGGCAGCGAGAACCCAGGAGGAGGAGGAGGACAACATGGACGCGAGCGCAGCCATGGAGAAGGTACGGAGATTCCTGTTTAGGGACACATCCAGATGTGGAGGTCAGAGGGCCATCAGGCTGCTGGATGTAGCATCTCCTCCTGCTGGTGGAGACACTTTTCCATCTGCTTCTTTTCGCTACGTTGATATGATCTATCAAAGGTTTACATCCATTTCCAGTTTCTATTACTGCTAGAGCTTCTGCTGTTAAGTTTAGAGCAGTTTTCCCTCCTGAAGGGATTGGTTTCACCACATTTGATTTGAGTTGTTTAGGTGACGTTACTGCGGATTGTCTGGCGTCTACAGAGGCTAAAATATGTGCAGCTAAAACCAGACGATTCACAAATCTCTGGACTTTAATCCAATAGATTAGAAGTCCACTAGAATCTGGCAGAATAGAAGTTTAAGCCTAAGTTTAGATGATCTACAGAGAAAGCAAACAGATTAGGGCGATGGCACGGAGGCCCCTCTGACCTCAAAGACTTCAGAGATAAATCAAAACGTCAGCAGCGATAAGAAACACTTCTTGATTACAGGGAATCTTCAGAAACAGTTTGATTGGTTGAACTGATGCTCCTCTTACATCACATTTTTTCACAGACAGAAAAATCCTTCTTGGTTGAGAAATGTCACCCCGTCAGGGTGGGACTCTGTCTTTTTCACAGGCTCCTCAAAGCTTCCTGGATGTCGGAGCCGTTTTCCCTTTAGGTGCACATCTTCAGCTTTAGGCTGGAGTTTAGAGACGACTTAACAGAACCTAAAGCCGAGCTTATACTGTACGACTTTTGGCCCTTTTCAGGCTGATTCTCCAGTCCATCCATCCATTTTGTGTCACGCTTATCCCAGCTGGGGGTGCTGGTGTCTATCTCCAGCTGTCTATGGGCGAGAGGCAGGATCCATCTTGGACAGGTCTCCAGTCCATCGCAGAGCAACACAGAGACAAACAGGACAAACAACCATTCACACAAAAACTCACACCTAAGGAGAAATTAGAGAAGCCAATTAACCTAACAGTCATGTTTTTGGACTGTGGGAGGAAGGCAGAGTACCCAGAGAGAACCCACGCATGCTCAGGGAGAACATGCAAACTCCATGCAGTAAGAACACCAGCCGAGAATCAAACCATGAACTTTCTTGCTGCAAGGCTGCAGTGCGAATCTCCAGTTGTGCAATAATTTTTCGATCAGGCTGAGATTCTGCATCGTTTTTTATTTGATTTTTTTTTAAACTCTAATAATCCCAGAGGGAAATTACTTCTCTGCATTTAACCCCTCCCCTCCGCCACTCCCCTTCGTTGTGTAGTATACGGAGGCAATGAGGGGCGATCAGCCTCTCATGACCACCTCCCGATCAGGAATCTAAAGCTCGAAAGAAAATCAAACAAGTTAGAATTTATGTCGGCCGTTGTAAGGTCGCATCAGAGCGTCGGGTGTGAGAACAAACATCCTGCGCTGCGAACTTTTAAACCCTGCAGTTTCATCGTACAGCTGGAGCTGTGGCTGCGTGGAACGATGGAAAATATCACACAGTGTAAGCCCGGCTTAAAGTGAAACACCACTTCTTATACACTGGCCCCTTAATTTTCCGTTATTCCATCATGTTCTACTCACCCATATGAGTTTAGTGTCATTTGGAGCCGTTCTGAAGATATTCCGTTAGGTTATATCCAAATAACGTCTTCCTATGGGCAACGACTTGAAGGCACAAACTAAACTGTTCATCATTTATTCTTTATGCTACGCCAGCATTCAGAACATGGAGGCCAATCACTGTCCCCCAGACATCCGCTGTTAGATTTTTATATTTATATTATTTTAAAACAAAGCGGAGTGTGTATGACGTCATCCGCGCACCGGCTACCATCCCTTCATCCTGTCTGTTGAACTGCTGCTAGTTTTCCTCACATGCCTGGAAGATGTCTAGTGCTGCTACCACAGATGATCTCGCTCTCCAGATGGAATTGAACGATTCAGATTAGCTAGAATGAATAGAAGGGGTAGAGCGTAGCAGCCTGTGGCCCGGGCTGCCTGTCACAACTCCAGGCCGCTGCGCCGATGACGTCATACACGCGCTGCTTTGTTTTTACAGAAATATAAAAAATCTAACGGCGGATGTCTGGGGACAGTGATTGGCCTCCATGTTCTGAATGCTGGCGTACCATAAAGAATAAATGATGAACAGTTTAGTTTGTGCCTTCAAGTCGTTGCCCATAGGAAGACGTTACTTGGATATAAGCGTCGTTAGACCTATTTAAGGGTGGCTTCAGCCACCCTTTCTTTGGCATTAGCCACCCTATAATTATTTTGCGATTTTAAAAAATATATATATTTTTTTCTGTATTTATTTTTCCCTCATATTTTCCCAAAACAAATGCAGTAAAGCACCGAATAAAAGCCATAAAGAAGACAAGTTAATCTGAACAATCATAGGCGTAACTTCCTTAAGGACTGGTGTGGACATGTCCCCACCAATATTTTGTACACGTATTTTGCTTTCGGTGCTGTGTATATCTGATTAAAACCCCATTCATGCCGCTCCTCAGAAAGAAAATAAAAAAAGTTCTCCCCGCTGCTCACCGTCCACAAACCCCGACAAAAAAACTCAGAAAAAAGAATCTGTTGCCTCTCGCTTTCTCCCCATCACCCCCCTCCGCCCTCTCCCCATAACATTTGAATTGAAGATATCCGCGGGTGACGGGTCGGGTTCGGTAGTCATCCTAACGGGTTCGGGCGGGTGCGGGTTGGTAAAACTCGACCCATGCAGGTCTCTAAGCTACACTACATTCAGTATCGTTGCCATAGAAACATAAAAAACAGGACTTTCAGTCCATTACAGTTTTCCGTTTTTAGAGGGTTGTTTATTTTGCGTTTATTAAGTGATGGCTGTGGTATATTAGCTTTCACTGCTATAAGCTTTCGCAGCAGTGATTGATTAATTTAAACACCTGCTCTACTGATGGTCTATCGGAGTTGGTGTTTAGGTTAAACATAAAGAACACCTTTTATTTGAAGCTTCTTGTAGCTACTGTTTTAATCCCGGCTTTACTTAAAACTTTTTCCTGACTTTGATAGTGTTGCCATTCAGTAGCAAGCACTGCACCCCTTTTTCTTTTATATGTACATTTAAGATTTAGCGTGTTAAGTTGACAACTCATGAGCAAGCTGCTTTTTGCAATCTAGCAGGAAGGTAAGGATAGGATCTTGCAGGTGTGACGTCACTCTGCAGGGGGTCCAAAGATAAAAGATTTAAACAATTTTGGCATTGGAATTTCAGATTTAAGGGAGTTAGAAAGTTCACTTAGTAAAAGTGCAAATAATAAATCTGATTACCGATTACTTTTAAGCTGGTTGAACATACTGCGACAGACTGGTGACCTGTCCAGGGTGATCCCACCTCTCACCCAGAACGTGGCTGGAGATATGCACCAGCACCTCCTGATCCCACTGAGGGATAAGGTTAAAGAAAATGGATGGTTGAACATAGTCCGCTCTCCCAGATTCTATCAAATCAGTATTGATACCCTCAGGGGCGGATTTAGGAAATTTGGGGCCCTAGGCAAAGACAGGCAGGGGGCCCCCTGAGAAGAAAACCCATAAAACAGACCCATTGTACAGATAGAGAAATGTTAATAGAATAGACATCCATTATTTGTTCTAGGTTTTGTCCCTCTCTTCTTGTCCCTTTTTCCTCTCTATTTATCAGCGTTCTGATGGCATTTTAGCCAAAGGATTTTTATCAAAAACATAATTAATGTGCACAAATAAGGATTAGTTGTATTAACCATACATGGAAACAGAGTTTTATGGGGCCCCCAGAACTTGGGGCCCTGGGCAACTGCCTAGTATTGCCTAATGGTAAATTCCCCCCTGGATACCCTGCTGGTGGATGTTCTTGACAGAAAGACGGAGTTGCTTAATCATATTCTGCTTAAGGTCCCATAAGATCTTGTCCGAGTCCTGGTTTAAAAGTAAATTAATTTTAAAAAGTGACCCAAAATTGACTGTCAATAAATGTTCTACAAAATTGATATATTTATTTGATTTCTTTGATTTGTACTGTCTGTTTAGATTTATGTGATATTTTTTGCACAAAATATATAAGTGAATATTGTAACAGTTATGTTTTCAACTGTAAGCATTAAATTGATAAATGTTATTCGCATTTTTTTGTCTTTATCCTTTCCAACAAAAAAAAAAAAGGCGTCGCGCAGGTAGCTCCCTTTCCTTATGAGCCGTCCCCACCAACTTTCAACACAAAGTTACACCCTTGTCTTAGACAACGCCTTAGCAGGTGCACTGAAAAAATTCGGCGCGCGCATGGCGCGCGCATTATCTTCTAGGGGCTGAGCCACCCTTGTCTCTTAAACCTAGAGACGCCCCCATAACCTAACGGAATATCTTCAGAACGGCTCCAAATGACACTAAACTCATATGGGTGAGTAGAACATGATGGAATAACGGAAAATTAAGGGACCAATGTAAAAAAAAAACAGCGTTCCCCTTTAAGTTAAACTAATGAAGTGATTATCATTTCACCCAGTCTGTTTAGTGTACCAGAACCACAGCATGATGCCGCCCCCTCCATGCTATACAGTTAAGGCAGACACTCTGTTGCACCTCCCCAAAATTGTAGGTGACGGCAGACAGGAGGCCTCTGATTGGTTAGTTCTATATCTGCTCTACACTATGCGTATTTCCTGTTTGGTCTCTTAGCGGCTTGATTTGTTTGTCTGACCGCCATTGTGGAAAACGACTCGTAAAGATGGAGCAGCTAGCAGAGCGAGGTGCGCGAGAACGCTGGGACCCTTTTTCAACCTGGATCCCCGCTCTTTTTGGCCCTCATGTCCCTCCGTTGTCAAACAAACTTGCCCCCACTTCCTCACCGCCTCGGCCGTATCTAGACCCACAGCTACTTCCTGATTGGCCCTCTGGCGTTGTGGTGTGGAATAACGTAGCGCAGACCACGCTTCTATATTGGGCATAAATCAAAAATATCTGCAACAAATTCATTGAGACACACTGCTGAGGGAGAATAACCAGGCCTTTAGTGCAGGACATCAGAAGATCTTTGGGTTGGCTTACCCGCGTTGTTTGAAAAGATAACCGGCTTTAAAAAGACCAAGAGGAGAGCAAAGAAGATCGATGATTCGGATGTGTGTTCATCGAAGAAGAGGTGTCGAGGATTGCATGTGGATGGTCGTTTGGTGCATGGCGCGTGTTTTGAAGCTGCTTATGGAGAAATGTCTTGGGCCGTGAGTAGTGAGGAAACAGGAAGCGATTCTTGTGGGATGGAAGAGGGAAATAGTGACAATGAAGGTTGGAAGATAGCAACATCAAAAAATTAGAAAAAGCGGAAAAAACAGAGATCAGTTCAAGGGGAATCTAGTTCAGAACAATCCAGTGATGATCATTCCATACATTCCACAGCACAACAAAATGAATTCAAAGTCATATTCAAAGTCGTTAATCAGGCAGACTCTTTCACAAATTGGAATCCGGTTCACTTAACAAAAACCATCAATAAACTTGTCGGAGAAGTCAAAGATGCCAGAATTCTGTACAGTGGAGACCTGCTAATTAACTGCAGAGACAGCGCCCAGCAAGGCAAAGCAATACGTATCAACAAAATTGACGGGATAAGAGTTCAGTGCAGCTTAATGGAGAACAAAAAGATCAGCAGGGGAGTCATTGGAGGAGTTCCTCTAAAAATTTCTGAAAAAGAGATTCTGGAAAACATAAGCGGTGCAAAAGTAAAAGAAGTAAAACGGTTAAAAACAACAAGAAACGGAGAAAGATCTGACAGTTTATCTGTGCTAATTAAATTCGAAGTAGAGCAATTACCAAGCAAAGTATTCATCGGTTACATAAGCTATAATGTCAAAATCTACAATCCTCCACCATTGAGATGTTTCAAATGCCAAAAATTCGGTCACATTGCAGCAGTTTGTAAAGGGAAACAGAGGTGTGGAAGGTGTGCAGGAGAACATGAGTACGGAAAATGTGGAAAAGAAGCTAAAATAAAATGCTGTAATTGTGGCGGAGAACATACTGCTGCCTATCGCGGCTGTGAAGCAAGCAAAAGGTCTGAGGAAATTAAAAAAATGAAATTTGAGCTCGGAATAACCTACGCTGAAGCTGCAAAAAGGATCCCATCTCAGTCAGAAAAACCCAAACCTACAGTTCAACACACAGCAAATTCCAAACCTCTAGAGAAATCTCTAAAAATTGATGAAGACTCACTTATTGTTAAAAAGACAAATTTTGTTCTTTTCATGGTAGAAGTAATTAATTGTACTGCACAGACAACAACAAAAACGGAAAAAATCAAAATAATAGTGAAGGCTGCAGAAAAATATCTGGACATTAAAGATTTGAACTGGGAGATGGTTGGAAGTATGATGGGAGGACCGATGGGACCATCAGAAACTGGCAGAGTTAAGATGACCTAGAGTAAATTAAAATTATATGGGCAAATGTGATTTAGTATTATGTTGGTTTAAGTTACACAGGTTTTTTTTTTTGGTTTTTTTTTTGGGGGGGTGAATCGTTTCCTGTTTTCTTGCTTTACTCCATATCAGTTGGTGGCGGTAATGCACAATTCACAAGTCTGCCAACCGCCATAAAATCCCATAAGAAGAAGAAGAAGAAGATCTTTGGGTTGGTTCATGTGATCCACTTCATTTTCTGTTTGGGTTCTGAAGGCAAAGGAGGTGAAAAAGGTCTGAGCAGAACAGCAATGCTGGACCTCTCAACTATAATGAAATTTCTTTATGCTTTAAATTAAACATTTGAAAACTATTTATACTTTCATTTTCAAGAAACAAAGACATTTACTTAGGGCTGAGTGAAGCAAATACTCCAAAAAATAAAGAAATAGAAATAAAGAGAACCTAAATTTACACACAGGACTGAATTCTTTGGTGACTTTAACATCGCAATGTGACATTGCTGCAGAGCCGCCTGTCATTCGTCCATCAAACCTAACGGGTCGGGGCCACCTGTTGGGATTCGGTCTCTTTATTTAAGCCCCGAAGCTTAAAACTCGCCATGATGAGAATAGCTGCCAGGGACACAAAGGCTGCAGGGGACGATCTGCTGGGATCAAAACACCAAACAAATGTTCTTTCACTTCAATCATTTATTGAAATTAAAAGTTATATTTAAGAAGAAAATGAATCAAAATGTACATTTTGCTCACATAAAGAAGTAAATTGCGAAAAGCAATTGATTTAAATCCTTTTCGAAACACAGTGTTTTGTAAAACTCTGGAGTTCTTTTATACCTTTAACCCTTTATAGGGAAGTCAGTGAAATGCATTTAATTTGAAGCTAATAGTGTTATTGGAATCCAGGATAAGACTTTATTACCTTCGTAACATTAAAAAAATATGGATATTTTGATCGCAAAAAATTTAAGTCAATGTAACAAGAAACGCCAACTTACCTGAATATATTAAGAAAAACAACTAAAGTGCTTCTAGAAGAAATTCAAGAAAAACATACATTTTTATTGGTCCAACATAACCTTAGAGGCATTAATGCTGATACTGGCACTTACATTTTTTTTATATGATTTATTAACTTTTTAAAGGAGAAATCCAGTCAGCAAGGAATAATCAATGGATCATTATTTATACCTAAAACTAATATGTTTGCGGTGATTTAATGAATTTAGCATTAATCAAAAAAATAAAAACAATAATTTTCGTCTGGTAGCGGCCATTTTTGCCCAAATATAGTAACCCCTCCCCCCTGTCATCCTACAGCAGTGACGTCACGGTGCGGTAATCCTAGCGCCATTCTCCCCGCTTTACAAGCTAAATCAATGGGAACTACTAGACACATCTGCAATCAACAACAATTATTGAAGATTTCCAGAGGACTTCACCATTGAAATTCACCAGAGCTATAGTGAAACTGACAATGCCCACGTGCATGGCAGCTGGATGCTGGAATACATCGGGTAAAAGTGAAAAAAGGAGTTATTCCACCTTTCTGATTCCTGATCCTCCACGGACGGGTTGGTCGTTGGATCGCCAACTTGAAGAGGGAGGATTTGCCATCGAACTTCTGGCCAGAGAAAAAACACGTAATATGTAGCCAACATTTGGAAGAAGAATGTTTTCAAGATGACTTGGATAATAGCTGTCAGGGTTTGGTTGAGGTTTTAAAGACCCAAATGCAGAGGCAGGGAGGCAGAGGTGAGTTTTAATGTAGTGTTCTTAAGGAACTGAGGCAGGAATCCAAAAATCCAACATGAAAATGTAAAATAAACCAAAAGCATGGAGACATCAGGGAAAACAAGCACGAGGGGCAAGGGAAAGACGGGGAACCAGCACTGAGGAACTGCGCATGGAGAGTATTTATGGGAGACTGAACGAAGACTGGACTAATGAGCTGATTGGGAGCAGGTGTGAAAAGAGGATTCTTGAAGGAGTTAGGGAAAAGGAGACTGACACAAGAGGGCAAAAGAGGGCAAGCAAAGAAAAAAGTAAGAACTCAAATAAATCCAGAAAACACAACTAAATATGAATTAAACCAATAAAACTAGAAAACAAAGACAAACGTGCATCAAAGTGAAACTGAATACAGAACCAAGACCGTGATAATAGCGCGTTGCGACAAACACCAGATACAGCACTGGGACTTGATCAACAGCCGATACCGCACCGTGACGTCACAAACCAGTAGGTGGCAGTAGTGTTCTTTGACAAACATGGATGCCTCCAGTAAAGCACATTCACATGGAAATTACTCTGAATTAAAAACACTGATCATTTATTGAACAGGATGGAATAATTTCAGATTTAAGGTACTGTTAGAAGTTTCATATCTTGAATATGAGTGGACTTTTCCTTTAACTTTACTTTTTAACTTTTCAATGAGCTTTTTGCCTGTTTTTCTTGATATGTTAACTTTCTTTTTCAATTTAATCTCCAGTAGGTAATATATCATTGAAGTGCTCATCTAATTGGTCAAATGCTAAAATCAAATGTCCAGCCATGTAGCAGGATCTTTGCTGAATGGATGGATATAGATCTTGTGCTACTAGAGGGGCGGGGTGGGGGGGGTGGGGTGGGGGGGGGGGGGGGGGGGGGACTCCATTTGTAAGGGGGATGCAAGTGATTAATAACGGTAACTCGCCCTATAAAGGGTTAACTTTTGCACAATGATGTCTCTGGAACGTCTATGTGATGTTGTTTTTTTAGCTGCAGCCACATGAAGGACTTCTTCCTTTCCTGTAACCTTCAGCCTCTTATCTCAACGTGTTTCCTGCCTTTTTCCTCTCCATGCATAGCTGACATATTTAAAATAACTGTGCTCAGCGTAGCCCCCCCCTCCACCTACAATATGCCCGCTTTATCTCACTCCTAAATTTAGAAATGCTGCACACTTTATTCAACAGATTTTCTTTCTCCTCTTTGTCTTAAAACTGGGTTCTAGAGCAGAACCGTTGGTTCCTGTCCTCCAACAGAACGAATCAGCGTTTGGGAGGAGGCCTTCATCACATTAAACAGATAAAATGTTCAGACTTCCTGCTTGAATGAGGCTTTTATAAAGATCCGATGTCCAGTTTGGCAGAAATCCGAACTCAGTTCTACTTTTGCTCAGGTTTCTCTGATTCAGACCTCTTGCACTACAAAAACGATCTAGAAATAAGTCAAAAGGTCTTAAATTAATTGTATTTACCCTCATTTTGAGCAGGTAAATAAGATGATTTGCTAATGGAATGAGGATTTTTACTCTTAAAATAAGGTAATTAGATAATATCTGAAATGTAAATTGTCTTGTTCCATTGACAAAGTGTCTCACTAACCTCCTCAATTTAAGAAAAATGACTTATCTATATGTCCAATTTTTCCAGTCTATATAGTCCAACTGGTTCATGATGTAGAGTTTTTGTTTAAATCAAATCAAAGTTTATTTATATAGCACTTTACAACAACAGCAGGAAGACCAAAATGCTTTACAGAAAGATAAAAACATTGCAAAACGAACAAACAAACAAAAAACATACAAAAAACATAAGCATAAAACAATATTTTCTAAGTAAAAAAAAAAGGAGTCTTTAATCTGGACTTAAAAAGGTGCAGACTAGTGAGAACCCGCAGACTGAGGGGCAGATTGTTCCACAGTTTAGGTGCGATGACTACAGAGGAACGATGGCCCCTCTGTTTATACCGGGACCTAGGGACGCCCAGAACGATGTGATCAGCAGACCGGAGAGCTCTGCTGGGGCGATGTTCCGTCAACATCTCAGTTAAATATAACAGAGCAAAACCATGAAGGACTTTAAAAACAAGTGCTAAAACTTTAAAATCAATCTGAAAACGGAGCGGGAGCCAGTGCAGGGATGAGAGGATGGGAGTGATGTGGCTTTGCCTGAAGGAGACCACCTGCTGCTTTCTGTGCTAACTGTAACCGTTGGAGTGACGACTGTGGGAGGCCAGAGAAGAGAGCGGTGCAGTAGTCCAACCGAGAACTAATAAATGCGTGAATCGCCTTCTCCAGGTCTTGGCGTGAGAGAAAGGGTTTGATTTCGGTCAAAAGGCGCAGCTGGAAAAAGCTGGCTCTGACAACAGCATTTATTTGTTGTTTGAAGTTAAGTTTACGGACGAAGACAACTCCCAGGTTCCTGACGGCATGGCTGACTGAACCCCCGACCCTGGACAGAATCTTAGGGACATCCTTAGAACCAAAAATGATGAAGTCAGACTTACCTTCATTCAGGTGGAGAAAATTCTGTGCAGGCCATTCTTTAATATCCAAAAGGCAGCTATGGAGAGAGTCGAGAGCAGGGGCAGTATTAGGGAGAACTGATAAATATACCTGGACATCATCAGCGTAAAGGTGGAATGATAAGGACCCAAGTGGCAGCATGTAAAGTAAAAACAGGACCGGGCCAAGGATGGAACCCTGTGGTACCCCAGATGATAGTAGGGCAGAGGAGGAGGAATAGTCATTGACCATCAAGCAGAACTCAGTGCAGTTTAATAATAGAGTGTTGCTGCTGCCGTCAGTCAGGGATCCTCCTGAAGCTGTTCGGATGACATCCTTTGTCACTCTGACCCCTTTCCTTTCACATTATGTTGTAGAGACATGCAGTGTATTCTCATTATGAGTTCGTATGAAATCATAAGAAAAGTTATGCACCATAATTTCATACGTTTTTGACATTTTTTTCGTCGTATTTCATCTTATTTTTACGTCTTGCCTCAAGACAAGATATCCTTGCGCATGCGCATCTTACGCACCATTCAATAACATACAATTTAACATACAATTAACCCTAAGATACAAAACATCAAGCAACGTAGTTAGAGACATGAAGAAGTAATTATTGTACTGTTTTTCCCAGTTTTACGTCCGTCCGCAGATCTGCTTTTTTCGTCTGTCTGCATGCGCACTGATGTGTTTTTTCGAGGAAAAACGTCAAAAACGTACGAAATACTGTGCATAAGTTTTCGTACGATTTCATACGAACTGATAATGAGAATATGTTGAGAAATGTCCTAAACAGGAACGTTCACAGATGGACCCTGCAGCCTGTGACTTCATTATTTAGGATAAATCTTTCCAGTGGCGGAGGACGAACATTTTCCCCAGGCAGGGAACAATGATCCCTGAAGGGGGGCAAGAAAACGGACAGAAACCGAAACCAGGAACCAAATCAGGATCAATCTACACTGACCACACTACCAGGCAGAAACTGAACGAGCGCTACGTCAGTATTTTTCAAATAAATCAGGACTACACTGAAAAACAGGCCCAACTCTATCATCTATACGTGTTAACAGCAGCAGCACAGCTGATATTTCTCTGAAATCAGTTTAATCCCATCCAAATGAAGTGACTGACTAATCAGCTTCTTTTTCAGAGACTCTGGTCCAAAGACTATAACTTCTGTTTTGTCTGCATTCAGAAGGAGAAAGTTAAGAGACATCCAGGTTTTTATGTCTTCAGACATGCCTGTAATCTATATAATCTCTGAGCTCTTGCCTTCCTCCGTCAACATGTGGAGGCCCTAGTAGCAGGCCTGCAGCAGAGGGCTCCAGTAATACCTGCTGACAGACCAACAGGTGGACAGACTCTGAGACAGAAAGCTGCAGGTTGTTTTTACTGTCAGGATTCCTGCCAGAGGCTCTAAAGTCTTTGTTATCCCACATGTTGTGGTATTTCTGGAGCTGTGCTTAAACCTGGTGACATGCTGTTGGCACAACACACATTCTCATTGTTGATCTATAAATTGCACATATGAGCTAAACAGCAATTTGGTCCAAGGCGAGTGTCTCCATCATGGCTTAAAACTGTCAGTCAAAGATGTGGTCCATAAAAAGTTGATTATGTAATCTGTCTAAATACAAATCCCTAAATCCAATATTCCCAGTATGATAAGGACACATTGAGGAGCTTACTTTACAGGTGATTAAACCGAAGAATCCAGCAATGAACAATAAAAAACCCAGAAGGGAAGGTTGGAAGAGAAGAAAGGAGCCGGATGAGCCTGAGGGAGGGAGGCTACTGAACCCCACGGTAGGGAAAGAAGGACTAATTGGAGAGAGGACGACTAACTGGGAAAAAAAATTTAACCAAACCATCCAGGAAGCTTTTTCAATTCAAAATTCCAGAAATAGCGTTGAGGTCCAGGTTTTATCCAGCAGCCCAACAAAGCCTGGTTTTGGCTTAGAAAACATGTAAATAGAAATGAATGAACGGGTCCCCCCTTTGGAATGGGGGTCGTTGGGCTTCTTTGTTAGCCTGCAATGCCCCATACCTGTCTATGTCTCTGAAAGGGGGGTCGTTAAAGTCGTAGGGAAGTGACTGTTCCAATCGTTGCATTCCTGAATTCTCCTCAATGGTGCCCGACTTTACACGAGTGAATAAAGTGAATGTGATTGGTCGATTATCAAGGGGGCGGGATTATTGTGGAGGAAGGTTTGTAAGCAAGTTTGGTTGTGGCCGGTTTGTTGGAAGCATCTTGCTAACCAGTTAGCATCTTAGTGCTAGCAGGTTCCCAATGGGAAATTCCATTGGGACCAAGTAGCACTAAATTGGTGACTTAGAAATGACGCTGTCAAGGAACGCTATGGACAGAGGAAACATGCAAGAGGAGGAGAGTTTAGTGTCGGAGGTCGTGGATGAGTCTCCTCCGTCATCCATTTTTTATTTAGAGGAGGAAAGCGGGACGAAGATGTTGTGGAAGAGGACGCCAGGGCGGCAGAAGCTTGGTTTGGTGTAGAAGGCTTCCAGCCGTACATGTTTGAGCCCTTGCCTCGCAACGCTGCCAGTTCTGTTAGCTCTACGCCTGCCGAAGACACAGACGTCCATCCCCTGTACACTGGGACGCAACTCAATGGGAAAGGAATTTGACAAATTGACAAATGACCGTTGATATATTATTGGCTGAATAAAGGTGTTCACGCTGACGTAGAACTAACTGGCCTGCAGAAGATAACGAAAAAAAACACAGATTTTAATAGAGGATTTTTTTAAAACAAATTTTATAACTTTTGGGACAATATTGTCTGATTAAAAGTACATTTATATATATGTTTAAGCCAGAATGATTTGACATTTAAATACGATTTCTCTACAACTTTAAAGGGAATTGTTAGCCTGGCTGAATAGGTGAGGTCTTCTGTTCTTCTGTAAAGGGGTTGGGGTTGCGATGACAGCGGGAAGCGCTACAAAATACTAATGTGATGGTGAACAAAATTGCAAAAGGTTGGAATGACCAGAGGTTTAGGTTATTTGAAGCGTCTGCAGCAGCCAGGCTGTGGTACGGAGAGGATCAGTGATGGGTGGATCTATGAGATCATCTGCTCTGACTGTGGTTTGTATATGTGGACTCCTCTCTGCTGCCTCCACACCCTGAGGAGCTGCTCCAAAACACAGCTTCATCAACGTCTCCTCAGGCTTTTAAGGCAGGACATCTAATGACCTGAAGCTCCGGGTTTGTTCCTGTTTGCATGAAGCTGTTTACACCAACATATCATGAGCCTCAGTTTTAACAGAAGGAGATCTATTTGGAGATTTCTGGAGTCTGAAGCTTTCAGATAGAGATCTGTTTCTCTGACATCATCTTCAATAAGAATGTTACTGAAGGTCAAAGGGCGCGTAGATGAAATAAAGCAAATAAGTTAGAAGGATGAGGCTCAGATATCAGCAGAAAGCAAAGACTGGTTTAACTGGAGCTGGATCAAGTTAAACTGGATTAGACTGGGAGACAGAATAAAGCCTGATGAGACAAAGACAGATTATTGATCCACCCATCATCCATCCATCCATCCATCCATCCATCCATCCATCATCCATCCATCCATCCATCCATCCATCCATCCATCCATCCATCCATCCATCCATCCATCCATCCATCCATCCATCCATCCATCATCCATCCATCCATCCATCCATCCATCCATCCATCCATCATCCATCCATCCATCCATCCATCCATCCATCCATCCATCCATCATCCATCCATCCATCCATCCATCCATCCATCCATCCATCCATCCATCCATCATCCATCCATCCATCCATCCATCCATCCATCCATCCATCCATCCATCCATCCATCATCCATCCATCCATCCATCCATCCATCCATCCATCATCCATCCATCCATCCATCCATCCATCCATCCATCATCCATCCATCCATCCATCCATCCATCCATCCATCCATCCATCCATCCATCCATCCATCCATCCATCCATCCATCCATCCATCCATCCATCCATCCATCATCCATCATCCATCCATCCATCCATCCATCCATCCATCCATCATCCATCCATCCATCCATCCATCCATCCATCCATCCATCCATCCATCATCCATCATCCATCCATCCATCCATCCATCCATCCATCATCCATCCATCCATCCATCCATCCATCCATCATCCATCCATCCATCCATCCATCCATTCATCATCCATCCATCCATCCATCCATCCATCCATCCATCCATCCATCCATCCATTCATCATCCATCCATCCATCCATCATCCATCATCCATCCATCCATCCATCCATCCATCCATCATCCATCCATCCATCCATCCATCCATCATCCATCCATCCATCCATCCATCCATCCAATCATCCATCCATCCATCCATCCATCATCCATCCATCCATCCATCCATCCATCCATCATCCATCCATCCATCCATCCATCCATCCATCCATCATCCATCCATCCATCCATCATCCAATCATCCATCATCCATCCATCCATCCATCCATCATCCATCCATCCATCCATCCATCCATCATCCATCCATCCATCCATCCATCCATCCATCCATCATCCATCCATCCATCCATCCATCCATCATCCATCCATCCATCCATCCATCCATCCATCCATCATCCATCCATCCATCCATCATCCATCCATCCATCCATCCATCCATCCATCATCCATCCATCCATCCATCCATCCATCCATCCATCCATCATCCATCCATCCATCCATCCATCCATCCATCCATCCATCATCCATCCATCCATCCATCCATCATCCATCCATCCATCCATCCATCCATCCATCCATCCATCCATCCATCCATCCATCATCCATCCATCCATCCATCCATCCATCATCCATCCATCCATCCATCCATCCATCCATCCATCCATCCATCCATCCATCCATCATCAGTAAATATTTTCTCCTGATATTTTCCTGCCTCCAGATATTTTCTATTTTTTCACCATCAGGATGTTTTCTCTCTATTTTTCTGAGTCTCTTTCAGACTTTTGTGTTTTTTCATTTGGGGGCATGCTTCATTTTACGGTGTTTTAATGTTTTTGAACAAAAAAAGAAAAGAAAAAAGATGAAATGAGGAGGAGTTTTAATGTCAGAATGCTGGTTAGTGAAACGTCTTTGACTCTGATTTTGCTGTGGTTTCTCCTTCCAGATGTCTCTCAGAGGTCCTGGCCAGTGTCTGCTCTGTAAAGGCAGCTGTTCTGGATATCAGCCCCATTCTTGGAGGTAAACCTGCTTCTTTTTCAGCTTTTTGAAATGTCACTTTAACAACAAAATGATAAAAATAATAGACTTTTGCTTCATACAACACAGCAATCAGCCACAGTTTCTGCATCTGTAAGCAAGAATTTCTAGAAACAACTTTTATTAAGATGGGACGTTAGAAAAAAAAGAATTCTTAGAAGGAATTAATGTTTACTGAAATAAACAGAATCCTGTTGATCCCTGTGCTCCAGGAAAGCCTGCATGGCGTGCGGCTGCAGCTCGGCAGACCACGCTCCTGAGGGCGACCAGGAGGATGACCAGCGGATGGGACGTCTGCTGGGAGACTCGCCCTGCTCACACTTAACTGCAAAGGTCAAAGGAGGCGGCGGCCTTCGGGTGTACAAGAGAAACCGGATGATTGTGACCAACCCGGTGGTTTCACGCAAAGACCCAACTTTCCATACCACCACATACGACTGGGCCCCTGCCGGACTCAACCAGAAACTGGTGAGATTCCTGCAGTTTCTGACGTCCTGCTGGCAGACGGGAAACATCCTTCTTTTCTAGAATCACGTTTAATTTATTTCCTTCCTGATTATTTAATTTTAAACATGTTTAAACATTTAATGCTCCACTTGTAGAAGGCCAGATGAAGCAGCCTTTTTATCAAACTATTTAAGTTTTTTATTCTGAAGTATTTAAAATAGAGCTACTTTAAAAATAGTATTCCTCACAGACAAAAAAAAGTAATCTTATTTCTTAATAATTCTCTTAGCTAGTTCTTAGCAGTCTGTTGGGATTTATGCAGACATATTTCTCTATCTGCTGTTTATCGCCTCACAGCTTCTGAAAATAATAGCTCTGCAGCACATATAATGCGGCGCCGTCCAAAATTAGGAGCAATATTTATGGTTATTTAGTGCGTTTTAAGATAAAAATCAGGGGTTATTTTTTCCAGTTCTTTTTTTCACTGTCATTCACTCATTTATTATATAAATCTTATTTTGTTAAATAAATATTTAGTTTGTCTAATATTTTGATCTAAGCTAAATGTTTAGTTTAAGTATTTTACTTCGAGCTAAATATTTATTTAAAAAACTGAATATTTATTTTGCAAACTAAATATTTAGCTCCAAACTAAATATTTAGTTTATTAAACAAATGTTTAGCTAGCTAAATATTTGTTTGTCAAGTGTTTTCCTTGGAGCTAAATATTTATAGATATTTAATTTGAAAACTAAATATTTTGCTCCAAACTAAATATTTCGTTTGTTAAAACAATATTTAGCTAGCTAAATATTTATTTAATAAACTAAATATTTTGCTCCAAACTAAATATTTAGTTTATTAAATAAATATTTAGCTAGCTAAATATTTATTTAATAAACTAAATATTTCGTTTGTTAAATAAATATTTAGCTAGCTAAATATTTAGTTTGTCAAGTATGTTCCTTGGAGCTAAATATTTATTAAAAAAATAGATATTTGATTTGAAAACTAAATATTTCGCTCCAAACTAAATATTCATTTAAAAAACTAAGGTTTTTATAAATGATTGAAGGACATAGTGAAAAAATTACTTGGAAGTATAAAAAAACCCTTTGTTTTCTCTTAAAACACGCTAAATAAGCATAAATTTTGCTCCTGATTTTGAGCCCCAAACACTTCTTGGCCTGAATATATATGTATATATGGACACTCAGCCTCATTCCCTCCACAATGATTTTTATTACAGACATGATGCGACTCAGACCCTGTACCTGTATATGTCTCTGAAACGGTACACTGCAAAAAATGGAAATCTAAATGAGTAATTTTTGCTTAAATTAAGTGCATTTTTTCTTGAATTGAGGAGGTAAATAAGATACTTTGCCAATGGAACAAGACAATTTACATTTAAAATAGGAAAAAAATTTGCTTTGTCTTAGTTCAATTGCATATTATCTACTTATCTTCTTTTAGGAATAATAGTACTAATTCCATTGGCAAATTATCTTATTTATCTACTTAAGGGCAAGTACACTCAATTTAAGAATTATTTTACTTAATTCTTGATATTTTTGCAGTGTATGGAGCATTGCAGGCTAACAAAGAAGCCAAACGACCCCCATTCCAAAGGGGGGGACCCTTTCATCCGTTTCTATTTGCATGTTTTCTAAACTAAAACCAGGCTTTGTTGGGCTCCTGGATAAAACCTGGAACTCAACGCTATTTCTGACATTTTGAATTGAAAAAGCTTCCTGGATGGAAGAGAAACGTCTTCGATTGATTTTTAACTTTTTTGGAAGGACTATGCCCTGGATGACTGAGAATCTTTACCAGCATACTGATGCGGTCAGTTATATTTAAAACACACACATGTAAACTACTCTCTCCACCTGCATTTTGAACATTTTCAGTGTTCAGAGTCAATATAATGAGGCTCAAATATATCATATATATATATATGCAGGACAGAATCTTTTTTTTTTTGCAGGACAGAATCTACAGGCGCATAAAAAGCAAGAGAGCGCCGAGGAGCATGAAGTCATGGTTGTGACATATTGGGGGCCTTGTGTTACTGAATAAACAGGCGTAAAATGTTCAAAATGCGCATATAGAGTAGTTTGGATGTGTTTTAAATAAAGCCACTTGTATAAGTATTGTGTGTTTGCTGCTTTGGCAGCAGTCTGACTTTGTAAGAACCGCTAAACCAGAGCAGGAGGAGCTGAATCTCATCCCAGCTGCTTCACATTAGGCTAAGAACCTCTCAAGCAAACGTAACACATCCAAAAAAAGATAAAGAAAGCAAACATTTACAGATTGATCTTCTTTCAGAGCTCCTAAGATTAAACTCTGATGAATCTTTATGACCTGGAGGTTAGGCTATAAGCCCAGCAGGATGTTTTCTCCTTTAACTCATATCTTCTGTGGGACCCAGATAGCTCAGGGTATCCGTCTCTTTGGCGATGGTTCAAACTGTCTGCTTTCAAACAGGCCTGAGTGCAGCCTGTAATTACAGACATTACTGCGGCTGATCCTGCAGAGACAGCTCCAAATCCCACTCAGCCTGCTTTCCACATGTGCCTCAGTGAAATAGCCCAACATCAGGTTTGCCTTATCCAACACTTTTGTTT
This sequence comes from Cyprinodon tularosa, assembly GCF_016077235.1. Classification (NCBI taxonomy): domain Eukaryota; kingdom Metazoa; phylum Chordata; class Actinopteri; order Cyprinodontiformes; family Cyprinodontidae; genus Cyprinodon; species Cyprinodon tularosa. The sequence continues at coordinate 490,367 of NW_024038354.1, forward strand.
GACTAGGTTTACTAATGCTGGTCCAGGCTGTTAGTCATTGTTGGTGCGCTGACGACACACAGCTGTGTCACACGAAACACCTGGAAGGAGCATCTCTGAACCTGTGGAGGGAAGCTGAGTCACAGCAGAAGAGATTCTATTCAGTTTATTTCTATAGCTCCAATTCACATCATGTCATCTCAGGTCACTTTCCAGTTCACCAGATCATCCAGTCAGATTGATTCAAAGTTTTCTATCTAAGGAAAACCAGCTGATTGCATCGACTCATTGACTCTTCAGCAATCCCTCACACTAAGCATGCTTATAGCGACAGTGGAGAGGAAAAACTCCCTTTGAACAGGAAGAAACCTCCAGCAGAACCAGGCTCAGTGTGAGCGGCCATCTGCTGAGGCCCACTGGGGTTCAAGGAGACAGAAGCAGACATAGAAAAAGAAGCATAGATACAAAAGGCAACTGTCAACCAGCTCCACAGGCGGCCCCGTCCAGGAAACACACAGCCAGGCAGACGAGCTCCGAGCCAGCTCCCATGTCAGAGGATGAAGGGGGCACATCCAGTTAGTCACAGTCAGAGAAACAGGACTACACTGGAAAACAGGCCAAGCTCCAACATCTAGAAACAAAGGTGTTGATGGCAGCAGCACAGCTGATATTTCTCTCCAGGATGGAGTCACAGCCAAACAGGAACAGACCAGATGAAGCTATGGAGAGATATGAACCTCACGCTTGACTCAGACTATGGGGGCTTTAGTTTTAGCCTTTCAACAGGCTCCAAAATCTAAACATACTTAAAATTTAAAATCACAGATGAGTTATGTGTGCTATGTGAAGGCCCAGTTATTAGAAACTGCAGCAGGTTATCAAAAATTAAATGTATTTAAAATACATTTAATTTTTACTCTTTTTAAATTAGTTTTATTTAAAGTAACCTGATGTAATAAAAAGTAGTAAAAAAAACATTATTGCAAACCATGAAAACTCCACGAAACAACTGGAGAACTACTAGTTAATAAACGACAGAGGTTATTAAACACTGTCCCCATCCAGGGGAACATGCTGATGTCACTATTCTGAGCTGAGCTGGACCTGCTGATCCTCCAGGCCATGCAGTACATGGAGCTCCTGCCAGAGAGCCAAAGGCCCGTCTCAGGGACCGCCGGGGCCCTGCAGCGCCGCAGGCAGCTGCTCAGCCAGCTTCCAGTCTACGATCAGGACCCCATGAAGTGTCAAAGTCTGGGCAGTGAGGAAGAGGTACCGCCTGCATCCTTGTTTTCAGTGAACCCCATGGGTGCCTTCCAGTGGGCACAGGTAAGCCCTGTCCTTATATCTGCAGGTTTCCACCATGATCCTGTTTGTGAAGCAGTTCAAACAGGAGGTTCTAGGAGTGGGCGAGGTGGCCCTACCTGGAGAGGGCGGAGCTCTGAGAGAAGCAGCTGCTCAGAGGATGGCAAAGGAGCTTAAAGATCACAGCGATAAGGCCGATACGGCGCAGCACCTGAATCAGAGCAGCATCTCCTCTGCTGTGAACGGAACCAGCAACCAAACTGAATATGTGAGTAAATGACAGAAGAACCAGACAGAAACTTGGTTTGTTCTAATGGCTGCCAAGGGCCCCCCCATGAGGCGGTTCCCTATAACAGTGCCTTTATTTAGGAGCCACATTGGGAAGGGGGGAGAGGGGTAAAAAAAAAGCATATTTCACACTTTATCCTTGACAGGATACAGTTGGAGATATCAAAAAACTCCAGCACATCCAGGGGAGGTTTGATAAGGGGAAGGCCAAATCCAAAATAACAGTTATGGACAGCTCTCTCACCTCATGACTGTTTTGGATTTGGATTATGGTGTGAAGACCTGCAGGTCTGCTTCGCTCTGAAAAAACAGAAAAAAGAATCTTCACTGAAAAAAATATTTTTTTTAAGTAGTCAGAGTGAAGACAAGAGAGGACAGAAGGAGCAGATTCACTTTCCCCAAAGATCCTTAAAGTGCAGCTTTAAGAAGAGAAGTCACAGGAAGTTGCCTGGATGTTGGAGGTTTCTGCTGACAGGCTGAACCTGAGCTCTGCACAAACCTTTTCTTCGTGCTTTTGTCTTCCAGCGCTGCATTGGCTGCCAGCAGGAGGTTCTGAAGGACAGTCCAGCTGTCTACGCAGAGCGTGCAGGCTACCTGGACGCCTTGTGGCATCCCACCTGCTTTGTTTGCTCAGTGTGCGGCCATGGCCTGGTGGACCTGGTGTACTTCTGGTCCAACCAGAAGCTGCTGTGCGGTCGGCATTACTGTGAGTCTGTGTGGCCGCGATGCTCCGGCTGCGACGAGGTGAGGCATCCCCTCTGCAGAAAACATTTCCTGCAGCAGGAAGTTTTTTAAAAACATGAAGATTATATATGCATGTCTGTGGTTGGTAATAATTCTCTCACCTGATGCCTCTCCGCCCTCAGCTCATCTTCTGCAGGTCGTTCAGGAGGGCCAAAGACGGACGGGCCTGGCACCCTCAGCATTACAGCTGCTGGCGCTGCGGCCAGAGCCTGGACTCCCCCTGTCAGCACTGATCACACATGTCTAATAAACACAGAGGAAAATAGACACCATTGCTGGAAATAAAATGCGACATGGCTCCTTTTGTTTTAACGGAGTGATTAAAATAAATCCTTCATCATAAAGAGCTGAAATATGATTTTATCTGAAACTCACATGTTAAACAGATTCATCAGTGTGTGAAACACTTGGAAGGACATTAAACTGTTTGCAAAGCACTCAGACTCATCTAGAAAGGTTTCAAGTGGCTCTTAAAGCTCTGACATTTTTCAGATGTTAGTTCAGGCTGCAACTTGTATGGAAGCCCAGAGAGGACATTTCATAAAAACCAATAAAACATGTGGAAAATTAACAAAGTGAAAGCTCTGATTCATCCTCTTTAATGCCTGGCTGTGGTTCTGAAGAGCAGAATGTTTATTAATAAGGAGGGAAGAGCTCTAGAAAAAATCAAAATATAGATAAGTCAGTTTATCTTAAATAAAGCGCATTTTTTCTTGGATTAAGGAGGTAAAAGACATTTTGCCAATGGAACAAGACAATGTACACCTAAAATACGAATAAAGATTGTATTGTCTTATTTCAAGTGCATTTTATCTAATTATCTTACTTTAGGAGTAAAAAATACTAATTCCACTAGCAAACTATGTCATTTATCTGCTCAAATTAGGGGTAAATACACTTAATTAAAGACATTTTTACTTATTTCTTGATCATTTTTCCAGTAAGCTTTTTAAACTATATAAAAACAGTCTGATTTGGATCATATATATATTATCATTAGGCAATACTAGGCAGCTGCCTAGGGCCCTAAGGTCCTGGGGGCCCCATAAAACTCTGTTTACATGGTTAGGTAATACAACTATTCTTCAGTTGTGCACATTAATTATGTTTTTGATAAAAATCCTTTGGCTAAAATGCCATCAGAACGCAAACTGATTATTACGGAGCCCCTCTGATGACATGGTCAAAAAATTTTTTTAATTGTGGCCACGAAGTAGTATTTCGTGGCCACGCAATAAGTATAACGTGCGTACGAAATACTATTTCGGGGCCATGCAATAAGTTTATCGTGCGCACAAAATACTACTTCGTGGCCACGCAATAAGTTTATCGTGTGCACGAAATACTTATTAATAATATTAATATCATTCCTGGACAACTGGGTAAGCAAATCGAGCGCGCCTTATCTAAGGTCTAAGGCGCGCTCGATTTGCTTACCCAGTCGGTCTCTGCCAGTCACGTGACATTTGTTGCTAAGACGCCATTTTAGGTGGAAAAGGCGTAGTGTAAACAACCGCAGCATAGCTAAACGAAGGACTAAAGGCCCGTTTACATAGCAGCCTGTCCAAGATAAGTCATTACAGTTAACATAAGCCTGAAAACAGAGGCGGATTTATTGATATTATTAATAAGTATTTATTGCACACGTTAAACTTATTGCGTGGCCACGAAGTAGTATTTCGTGCGCACGTTATGCTTATTGCGTGGCCGCGAAATACTACTTCGTGCGCACGAAATACTACTTCGTGGGCACAATTAAAAAATTTTTTTGACCATGTCATCAGAGGGGCTCCGTAGATTATGACTGTAAATGTGTTCATATAATAAACATGGAAGCTAACATTAGCTTAGCTCAAATAAAATATTAAACATGAATCATTTTAGAATAAATAGCTGCTACTGTAGAAACACATTCATGCCTGTGTTTAACTAATAGTTATTTAACCCTTTAAAGCCCGATCCAAGAATAAAACAAAACAGAAAATTACTTTTTTTTTGTTTGAATTCCTTATTTGGCCTTTAAACAAAATATGTAAAAAGAAAAAACAGAAATACATTTTTGATATTAATAATTTATTACTATGTGATAAGTCAAGATTATTTTTTGTGTAGTCTTCTGCCCTCTGTTATCAGGTATATCTGATTGTGTACAATAGGATTCTGAGCAAAGTTTTTATCATTAAATTATGCAAAAGGTGTCAGACGCAAAACATTTCAGAAACCGTATGTATCAAATACGATACATTTGGCATTACAGGGTTAATGATGACTTCATTTCAACAATTTCTACCAGCTGTTAGCCTAAAGATGCTGTGCTAACGACTGAAAAGTCGTTAATTAAGAGATATTATCTCATAATTACGAGATCTTGTCTATATATTTGATCATGATTACTTGATTAGATTAGATGAGCTTTATTGATCTCACAGCGGAGAAATTCACTGGTCACATATTGGCATAGTACTTACAGAAGGTGCATGAGGAATAAAAATAAAATAAACAAAAATAAGAAATAAAAAAAATACAAGGGAGTAACACAGAGATTTGAGGTGTCATATGTACAATCAGGATGGCTTATATACAGGTGGATTGACTTTTACATTAAAGTGTAGTATGTAAGGAAAAACGGTGGGGTAGTGGTATGACTATGAGCTAGTAATGAAGCATCTCTCAGAAAACTGGTCTTCATGATTACTTTAAAATATCTGCATCTTTTCCACTGAACAGTTTTCTGTACCGAGCTCTGACCTGATGTGTGTTGGAGCTCCGCTCCTGTTTTCCACTTCATTAATAAAGTACCCAGCTTTAACCCTGGGATTACTTCTAGTGCAGTAAGCATGCAGCCTTATGACCATACGCCAAAATCTGTCAGCAGCTCCATTATTACAGATTCCGTTTGGTTTTAGTTTGTCATATGAATCGACCAGGGGTGGAAAGTAACGAATTACATTTACTCACGTTACTGTAATTGAGTACTTTTTATGAGTAATTTGTAATTTTCTGAGTAGTTTTTGAAATATGTAATTTTTACTCAAGTATTAATTTTAACCTAAGTAGTTTTACTTTGCTACATTTAAACCCCCCTCACGTTACTGAGTTAAAAAATAAAATAAAAATACTGATGGTGAAAAAATTAAAGCGGCCGGAAATTTAAACCCCTGCGTCACGGAACCCGACACTTAATCGCCATTAAAAAAATAGAAGAAGACTTTTGACCTTTAACAGCACTTTATTTACACAATTCAAACATATAAACAATTGATGTAAAAACATGTGTCAGTTAAAAATCACTATTAAAGTAAAACAAGTGTCAGTTAAAATCATTAAATGAGGAACTTGGTAATAACAGTGGCATCCTGTTGCGTTTTAGTTTGATTTCCGGTATCTTTTGGGCATTTAATTTTGTGTGCATTTTGAAAACTTTAAAATGTAGTTTAAATTTCTTTATTCCTATCATGGTGTTGTCTGTTGGACAGTAGGATTGAACATTGTTTGCACTTTATGGTTCAGGTTGTGACTGTCCTTGTGCTGTGAGGAAGTATGTTCTTTAGCCCAGCTGATCTTTAGCAGGTGTGGATTTCCACTGAAATACGCCTTGAAGTCGATTAAAACACCTTGTGCTCAATTCCATTCATGACTCATCCTTTTTTGCATTAAATTACTCAAAGTAACTAAGTAACTTTTACTCAAATTACATTTTAAATGAAGTAATTTTGTACTTTTACTTGAGTAAATTTTAAGATGGGAAATTTTACTTTTACTCTGAGTAGAATTTAGGCAAAGTAAAGATACTTTTACTCAACTACAATTTTTTAGTACTCTTTCCACCTCTGGAATCGACATGCTGCATGAAGTTGGAACCTGGTCGTTTTAAATGACTGTGAAGCCTCAGCTGTAATCCTAGAGGATCTAGGATTTTTGAGCAGGTACCATACAGCTGGAATGCATTTCAGAAGCATTAATTTCTAACCATAAAGCATCCCGTGATGGTTTAGATGCTCCTGCAGGAACAGTGCGACTTCCAAAAAGTCAGAGTAGAGTGGAATTTTTTCGCCTAAACAGACCTAAGGACTTAAGATACCTGCACAATGCTGAAAAACTAAAACTAATTCCATCCACATTGAGGAAACTCAGTATTTCCCAGTGTTGCAACACGTAAAAGGAAATAAAAACAGATTAAATCTGACAATCCACTCATTGTTCAGGTTCCATGTAGCGTAGCTCAGCAGTGACTGTCCTTCAAAAGTTTGGGATCACCCAAACAATTTTTTTCCTGAAAAGTCACACTTATTCACCACCACACGTTGTGAAATGAATAGAAAATAGAGTCAAGACATTGACAAGGTTAGAAATAATGATTTGCATTTGAAATAAGATTTTTTTTCTTTACATCAAACTTTCCTTTGGTCAAAGAATCCTCCATTTGCAGCAATTCCAGCATTGCAGACCTTTGGCATTCTAGCTGTTAATTTGTTGAGGTAATCTGGAGAAATTGCACCCCACGCTTCCAGAAGCAGCTCCCACAAGTTGGATTGGTTGGATGGGCACTTCTTGCGTACCAGACATTTACAGCTAGAGTAGTCATTTTCCACATTAGCAATGTATAGAGTGTGTTTCTTTAAAGTTAAGACTAGTTTAAAGTTATTTTCATTGAAAAGTACAGTGCTTTTCCTTCAAAAATAAGGACATTTCACTGCAAAAAACATCTAGAAATAAGTGAAAAATGTCTTGAATTAAGTGTATTTACCCTTAATTTGAGCAGGTAAATAAGATGATCTGCTAATGGAATTAGTATTTTTACTCCTAAAATAAGATAATTAGCTAATATATGCTTGAATTAAGACAAAACTATAGTTTTTTTCTTATTTTAACTGTAAATTGTCTCGTTACATTGGCAAAGTGTCACACTTACCTCCTCAATTCAAGAAAAAATGCACTAAATTTGAGCAAAAAAGACTTATTTAGATTTCCATTTTTGTAGTGTTCAATGTGACCCCAAACTTTTGAACGGTAGTGTATTATCTCATCATTTTGAGATCAGTATCTTGTCATTATGAGATGTTATCTCGTAATGCAATACGCTTCTGTACTTATCAGCTCAAAACAAAGAAAAAAAGAGGTTATTTAATGAAAACCGACAGATTTTTTTTTTGCAGTGTTGTGACTGCAGGTGTTCTCAGAGGATGAGAAATGGCTGATGGGGAGCTGGGGGACTGGGGGCCCCTGGAGAGACCATCTCAGTCTGAAAACCAGCAGCAGGAAGCCTCCTGTTGACGTCTAAGGAGAACTGGTCTAAGATATCCGTACTTCTTTCTCCACCCTCACCAGACGGCCTGGAGGGGAAATGGAGGCGACCCAAATGAAAAGATTTCTTTAAAAAAATAACTTTGTCTAGAAATCGATGGGATTCTAAAAAATAGAATAAAATAAAATCCCACCTCAGAGTCTTTAAATCAGAGTCAACTTCAGGGTTTAAGTGAACCAACGTCCCTCAGAGCGAATCAGGTGAGATGACCTACTGCCTGCAGGAATGTGAGGAATTCCTGCGCTCTCTGGGTCCACGTTCCCGGGAAGCGGCGTCACCCGGACTGGTGGGGTTATTCCATTTGATCTGCTGAGTTTGGGGCTTTTAATAGAGTGCTGTGTAATCTGTCCGCAATGCATTAATCATCACTTCCTCTGGTTCTGGAACACCGGTTCTGAAACCCGGTTTGGTCTAATATGGTGAAAATCACACAAATAAAAGCTGCTGCCGGCAGCCATACGATGACATCACCACTCGTCTCTGCTCTCATTGGATGGAAGAAAGAGCCTGAAGGACATGAAACCTGCGGCGTTCACCTGATGGTGATGATGCTGAAAGGAGCAGGTTGGTTTACGGCTTGTGGTCAAACATTTCTGAGTGTTAAACCCAACGCCAGGCAGGAAAGACATCAGCAGTGATGGGAGGAAGCAGTCAGAGGTCATAAGGTCGATCAGAAAGATTCTGTTTTCTGTTAACATTAAAATCCACTGATAAATATTTCTATTTGGTAAACAACTCAAAATATTTTAAGCTTATTATGATAGCCTAAATCATTAGAAACTTTATAATTGTCTAAGTAAAAATTATTACTGTTAGATTGAGGGTTTTTTTAAAACAGAAAGGCCTTTAATAGACCACTGCCGAGTTGAAGGGATTCAATTCTTTTAAATGTATTTCTATAGCTCCAATTCACATCATGTCATCTCAGGTCACTTTAAAGAGACATTTTAACCAGTCATCCAGTCAGATTGATTCAAAGTTTTCTATCTAAGGAAAACCAGCTGATTGCATCGACTCATTGACTCTTCAGCAATCCCTCACACTAAGCATGCTTGTAGCGACAGTGGAGAGGAAAAACTCCCTTTGAACAGGAAGAAACCTCCAGCAGAACCAGGCTCAGTGTGAGCGGCCATCTGCTGAGGCCCACTGGGGTTCAAGGAGACAGAAGCAGACATAGAAAAAGAAGCATAGATACAAAAGGCAACTGTCAACCAGCTCCACAGGCGGCCCCGTCCAGGAAACACACAGCCAGGCAGACGAGCTCCGAGCCAGCTCCCATGTCAGAGGATGAAGAGAGCACATCCAGTTAGTCACAGTCAGAGAAACAGGACTACACTGGAAAACAGGCCAAGCTCCAACATCTAGAAACAAAGGTGTTGATGGCAGCAGCACAGCTGATATTTCTCTCCAGGATGGAGTCACAGCCAAACAGGAACAGACCAGATGAAGCTACTATGAGAAAAAGCAGAGAGAGCAGAACGTTAGAGATTGAACTAACAGATTCTGCAGAGTGGGAGAATAGAGAGAGAATGAAGCAGAATGATGAAAAAGGGGTCCCTATGTCCTCCAGCAGTCTAAGCCTATAGCAGCATAACTATAGAGATAGCTCAGGATAACCTGAGTATTTTGGATTTTGTATAACAAAGGTAGAGCCAAGGAGAAACATCTATCCAGACTGAAATTAGAGAAATGGATGATAAAGAAGCAAATGTGCTTCCATAAATTCAGACCATAGAAGCAGCTCCAGAGATATATCTACAATGGCATTTCCATTATGGATTTCTTCCCAACAGTTACTGCAATTAGGATAAGGTACATATGGGGTAAAATTAATGTCAATAAAAAGGGAAGAGTAGGTGTGTAAATTTGTAAATGAAAGTCCATCTAGGTAATTCACTTTAAGATTTGGGTTTGGTTTTTGTCAACAAATTAAAAACTTATTTGCACAAAATACAAGTAGCCAAAAAAAATCCCAAATAAGGAGTACAGAGTCTGTAAACCCCGACGATGCTCTGACATATGGAGCTACATTGGGTCCTTAAAGTAAAAATGTTAACTTATTTTCAGGATAAATTTGTGATTTGAATAAATATATGTTTGATTGTTAAATCTGTAGTTTGCACCTTTTAATGTGTGACGACTACTCATAAATTTGTGATTTAAACTGTGTGTGAGGGATTGCTCTGATTGCGCCCTTAGAGAGAAAACCTGGAAAAAATCTGCCTGGATGATCTGGTTGAACTGTTTCTGTAAAACACCTTGAAATGACATGAGGCGCTTTATAAATAAACTGAAAATGTGAGATTTGTTCTCATAAAGCTGTGATTCTTAGTGATCAATTAAAGAAGAAAAAAAACAAAACACGGATGCTCTCAGATATTTGTTTTATTCCTTTTTTATATTTTGGTAGAAATCATAAAACAAGAACCAAACAACAGTTGTTCAGTTAACACTCACCATTAGAAAAGTATTCCCACCCCGAAGGTTCTCTATGGCTTTGGGGTCAGAACCAGTAAAGCTGGTGTTTACCAGCTGGTTGGCAGCAGCGTTTAAGATTAAAAGGAGGAGCATAGAACCGGAAACCAGATCTAATACTCCATTTCATCCTCTCAGCTGGAGGAAACCACTGGGCTCCCACTAAGGTCCCAGTTTATCCAGTTACTGAGCAAATCAAGGCCCAAAAACCTCAAAAAGCTTAAACCTCTCGGATTTCAAACACTGTTCTTAGAAAAAAAAAAAATCTAATCTAATCTAAAATTCCCTTCTTTAGGACCCCAAATACATAAAAAGTGGGGAAAAAAATAGAAAAAAAAATACTTATTGGGAGTTTTTAAACATAATTCATTCTAATTTATTTTTCCGAAGCAAAGATGTTGGTTTGGATCCATTTGACCAAATCCTGATTATCTTCAACAAGACAACTGCAGTGTTACGCATCAACCAGTAGATGTCAGTATTGTTCATCTGCTCCGTTTCAGCTTTGTTCTAAAATGATGTCTGATTGAAATTAAGGATTTTTATGACACTAATATTTACTGATCTTTAGAGCAATACTGAAAAGTTAAACCAGCTTAATGTAATTTTTTGAAAAAATTAAATAAAAAGCCTTCTGATTAACAGGGTTTAAAGAAATCTACGCTGCACAATCCAACGAACATTTTTAAATCAAATAATAAGGTTTCATTATTTTTCAATCCACTTTACTTATGGATTCAGTTTAATACATCTTTTATTATTTGAAAATTCTGAAAAACATCAAGTTTTGATCTGGATCAGAACCGGGATTAGTTTTCCTAAACGTATCTACATCTGTAAACAAATCTTTCCTCTTGTCTTTGTTTTAAACACTGTTGGTTGCATAAAATGGCGCCATGAGCCGATTCAAGGTAACACTGATAACAGGGGGGGTCATGGGGGCCAGGGCCCCTTAAGACAGACGGAAAACTGTCCCACCAAGGGTCCCCTTTAAGGGGTCAGAGCTCCTCCAGATCGTCCACATTTCCTGGGTGAGCTTGTCTCCTGTCCTCATCTTCAACGGCGTGCTGGTTGTCATCATCATCATCTGAATCGTTGCCCTCGGACACCGGGAGGATCTTCAGCGGCTGGGGGCTTCCAACGTAAAAGATGGGAAACATCTTCTCAGACCATCTGTGTGAGAAGGTGCAGATATGCTTGAGAGTCTTGAGGTCGATGAAGGAGAGTTTGCCCCTGTCCATGTCCAGATGGAGCCGGATGACCTGCAGCTGCGTCTTGGCGTGGAAGCTGGGCGGAGCTCCTCGGGAGAAGTAGGAATATTTGTCCTTGGAAAAGCTGACGGCCCACAGCCCTGAGCTGAACTTAGTGGGGTTCTTCCTCCTGAAGGATTCCTCGGCAATGCCGACGAACCAGGCGGCGCAGCCCCCCACCTCCACCGTCCAGTAGTGGATGCCTTCAGTGAAGCCCTTGGAGCCCACCACCACGCCCTTAGAGTCGAAGCGCTCCGGGTTTTTGGGGAGCCTCTGTCCGTGTCCGCGCCTGACCGTGGTGAGATCCAGGGACACGGAGAGACTCGCTCCGGCTGTGTTGGGATCCAAGACCACGGGCGTGTAGGACACCGTGTCTCTGATCTTCTTCCAGATGTTGAAGCCCAGGTTGCCCAGATGTTTGGTGACATCCAGCAGAGCTCCTGGAACCGGCTGAGGGTCTTCCAGCAGGGGGCACTGTCGGACCACTTCTGCTGCAGCGGAGAAGCTCTGCAGGAAGGAAGCATCCTTAGATCTCAGCTTCTTCTCTGCAGCAGCGATTGTGCCATGAAGAGCAGCTATGTCTCCTTCAAGAGCCTGGATCTTCTCCTGCACCTTCCGACTCTTCTGCTCCTCCTCCTCCTTCACCGCAGCCACCCTCGCCTCCTCCTCCTCCTGCAGAAACTGCTGCAGGATCCTGAACTGATCCCTGATGGCGGTCTCTGCGTGCCGGGCCTGGGAATGAATGTGCTCAGCTGTCAGGTCCAGGTCTTCTCGGACTTCTCTGAGGAGCTTCAGCTTGTCCTGCAGAGGAGTGAGGGAGGTCTTCAGCTCCTGCCTGCGGTCCTCAGCCACCTCATTGATGGGCCTGAAGGTGTGGCTGCTGTGCAGCGTGGAGTCCCTGCAGATGAGGCAGGCGGGCTCCTGGTGGTCCAAGCAGAACAGCTTCAGCTTCTCCTGGTGAAGCTGGCAGACATCTTCACACTCCGCCGCGGCGCGGTCCCGCTCCAGGAGGAAAGCCTCGCAGGTGTTCCTCAGCACCAAGTTGCATGTGGGCTCCTTACGGCCCGAGTCGCTCTTACACACCGGACACTGCTGGACCTGCTTCCGGTTCCACCAATGACGCAGGCAGTCCCTGCAGAAGCTGTGGCTACAGGACAGAAGGACAGGGTCCCTGAAGATGTCCCTGCAGACGGGGCAGGACAGCTCCTCCTCCAGGCTTAGGTCCATGTTGTCTGAGCGCGGACACGCGCTTAAAAATCCGAATTTTCGCGCTAAATACGGAAACTTCCCGCGTTCATGGAAAGAAAAAACAACTTAGGTTGAGGTCATGACGTCAGCTGGACGCCGGAGGTTAAAAAATCAGTCCTAAAAACTCCCTTCATTCCTCCGCCTGGGTCTCGAGAGGTAAACAAATTCTGCTTCCGGTTTGTGATCCACGCACTTCCTGTCGCAGCCCGCGATGCGGCCCTACGTCACCACATCCGCCATATTGGGAAGGGAAACAGGACTGGTTTGTCTGAGAAGGCAGACTCACTTACAGTGAATAAAATTATAGTAGTGCTATTATTATTATTATAGTTGTGGTAATAATAATATTGTTAATACCAAAAAATAAAAGAACAAAGAATATCTCTGTGAAGGTTCTCAGTCATTCAGGTCATGGTCAAGCTTTAAAGGTTAATTTTAGGCAACTGGAAATGAACTTCTAATTAGTGATGTGGAGCACTGAGATGAATATCCTGAACAAAGAATCAGGAGGAACAGAAGGTGGCTTTGCTTCTTCCCTCTGCTTCAGCCAAAGAGGACATATTGGGAGGGTTAATGTTCGTTACGGGGTTCTGATGAGTCGTTAACTCCCTCATCAGAGTGGTTTCAGTCACATCCCTCATTGAAGTGTGAGTCAGGTGAGGTCAGGAGGGAGCTGAATCTTCTGGATTTTGATTGTAACAGTTTTATGTAAGTAGGTGAAAGGTTATGTCTAAGACCACCTCCTCTGTTGAGAGATGATTTTTCCAGGTTAACAAATATGTCTTCCTTGGCCAGAATATAGACAGACGTTGCTGTCCTCTAATGAGTGTCCTTCAGCCATCAGGTCCGGAGGTGTGGGCCCTGCTGTGTTGAGCCTTACACCTGTGTGGCAGCCAGGGCTAACGTTAGCCCGTCCGTGGCAGCCAGGGCCGCCTGTGGAGCTGGTTGACAGTTGCCTTTTGTATCTATGCTTCTTTTTCTATGTCTGCTTCTGTCTCCTTGAACCCCAGTGGGCCTCAGCAGATGGCCGCTCACACTGAGCCTGGTTCTGCTGGAGGTTTCTTCCTGTTCAAAGGGAGTTTTTCCTCTCCACTGTCGCTACAAGCATGCTTAGTGTGAGGGATTGCTGAAGAGTCAATGAGTCGATGCAATCAGCTGGTTTTCCTTAGATAGAAAACTTTGAATCAATCTGACTGGATGATCTGGTGAACTGGAAAGTGACCTGAGATGACATGATGTGAATTGGAGCTATAGAAAAAAAATGAATGACATTGAATGTTGGTGTTTCAGCTTCTGCTTAGAAAAGAGTTTAATGTCAATCCCTGACCTATTATCACCGAATCTTCCTAATAAAGTAAAGTACTCTTTTTTTTAGATGTTAATGAGCATAAATACACACATTATGAATAAAGATGACCAAAAACATGGAAGCTCAGCTCCAGAAACTACACAGTTCCACGGTTCTCATCGTAAGGACTGGTTTTTATAATGAAAATAATCAGATTTGGAAAAGTGTTTCTTCTGCATGAATGTGTTATTTTCTAATCATGTATTCATGTTGCATTTCAGTTCTTTAAAATAGCAGAAGTTCCATGAAAATTCTGTCTGACTGAATGATTTTCTAAACATTTAACCAGATGTTATGATCCAATTAAAAGCATTTTTACCAACAATTTTTTCTACTCTGACTAGAGGAATTTCTACATTTACTACTTTTATTTGAGCTAAAAAAAAATGTAAAAGTAGTGCTACTGTTACTTGAGTACATTGTTTTAGGTGGGGGGCCCACTTCTGCTTATCTTCAATGTCAACAAAAAGAAAAAAAGGGTGAAAGAGAAAACTGAAACTGCTTTTTCCTCCTTTTTATTGTATATATTAAAAAGCTGTGTTGCTGCTCAGCGACCAGCAGGGGGAGCAGCTGGTAAAATTCTCTTCCCACTAACCTCCCAGCCTGCTGCAGTTCAATCTGATATTAGGCCTCCACATCTATGCCCTTTGTTCACCTCCCTGTGAAACAGGAGGAGAAAGACAAGACCATGCATCATGCAAAAAAACAAACAAAAAAACACATATAAATGATCAAAATTTCTGGAATTATTTTCAGATCTTCTTGGCAGCGGCGTAGGAAGCGGGGGGGGAGGGGGGGACATGTCCCACCCAATATAAAAGCCAGGTGGATATGTCCCCCCCAAAAATTGTACCGCAAAATATTAGATTTTGACATTTTTTTAACTAGCGTGCTTTTATTTTGAAGGCGCAGCATAGTGTTACGTCACTGTACTCCCCCTCCCCTCTCTGAACTGCTGAGTGAGCTCTCAGAAGGGAGGGAAACGGCGACACAGAAGTCAGAAACTTGTGAATGAGGTAAAATGGTCTGTCGGGATGCTGCTATGAATATTGCCTATTTATAACGTCTTGTTGTCAGTTCACTTTCATATATAGAAACTGAATCTTTTTGGTTTAGTCATCTTAGTCGTGTACTAAAGAGGATTAGGGCCACCGGAAAAAAAAAAGTTAACTGATTTTTACATTTTTTTTTTTTTAGTTTAACATGGGGGAAAAAGTCAGAATTCTGACTTTTTTCAGAATTCTGACTTTAATCTCAGAATTCTGACTTTTTTCTTCTGACTTTTTTCTCAGAATTCTGACTTTAATCTCAGAATTCTGACTTTTTTTCTCAAAATTCTGACTTTAATCTCAGAATTCTGACTTTTTTCTCAGAAATCTGACAGATGATTAATATTTCTAATCAATTTACAGTGTTTTTATTTTTTGGGGGGGGGGGGTACTATACAGATATATAAAAACAAGAAGGTCTAACTAAAAATAACCAGAATATATGTTTAGAGTAAAGACTGACTACTTGTGTTTACACAAGCACACAATTTCAAATCTGCTGAGCTTGCTGTGCAAGAAAATGTAAAATATACGTATAAAGAAATATAACAGGAAGTACTGCTAAAACATAAACTAAATGTTAAATAATGTAGATATTGGTTTAAAAAATTCTTCAGATTTGGAAATTTGGAAGGAATACATAATTTTGAAATTAATCAACAAATCTGGTAAAAAAAAAAAAAAAAGAAAGAAATAAAAAATAAAAGTTGCACTTTTTTACTTGAGGAATTTGTTGAATATCTTCATAATTATGACTTTAACTAGTTGGAGGTAATGCTACACTTCTCTTCTTCCTGTCCTGCTCATAAAAGGTAAACATACACAACACAAATGTAATATAACAAAAGTATGTTTAACAACAAACATGTTAGCATCAAGCCATAGCCATGTCTGTTTTAGAGACTAGCTCTCTTGTTTTAATGACCTTCTGCTCCTCCATCTAATTCTGTCATTTTTCACCAATGTGTCACTGGCTCTCTCAAAACAACTCACATCTTTGTCAGTGAAGCTGAGTGCTCCACATCTCTGCCTTCATGGTGACCATCAACAGTACATTAAGATCCAAAATTCTGAGATTAAAGTCAGAATTCTGAGAAAAATAGTCTTAATTCTGAGAAAAAAAAGTCAGAATTCTGACCTTTTTCCCGTATTAAACTGAAATAAAATTTAAAAATCACTTAACATTTTTTTTTTTTTTTCAATGGCCCTGTCCTCTTCCGTAGTCTTGGGCTGATCACTCATCCAATATTTAACTGCTAACTTTCTCTAGATGTTTGCCACGCTAGCCAAAATCATTATTATTTTTTTTTATAGGTCTCATTTCAGTACAATGCCACCACCAACTAAAAGGCTGAAACAGCAGCAGGACTTACTCAGATTTTTTTAAAATTGAAACGTCAGTGTGAGTAACAGTCACCTAACACAACTTGTGTTGAAATTAGCCCGGTCTGGGCGTGTGTTTAACGAGGATTTTTTATTTTTTGCATGGTTTTGATTCGCCGAAATGGACAGATGTTATACCTGCCGCGCTCCTGATCGTTAGTTAACCACAGGGAGAATTAATTCTAATTCTTAGCAGCAGCGGCCGCATTGGTCGTGCAGTGGACTGCTGCACAACCACTAATTAACCAACTAATTAACTTCTGCACCTTTATTTCCTCAAATAAACTGCTGGCTCCTCTTTTTAGACTATAAACAGATTAACACAACATTGAAAACTCTTTAGTTTTCTCTGTTCTGTACTGCAAACTGGAATTAAAGGCGCCATTTCTACCAAAGGTCTGGACAGACTGGCCACCTGTCTAGGGTGGACCCCGCACCAGCACCTCCCGACCCCACTAAGGGACAGGGTGCACAGAAAATGGAAGGATGGATGGATTTCTACCAAAGGTTTAGAATGCGTTTTTGAACCAGATGCTTCAAAGCGCCCTGTCCATAATTCTTCAACACACTGTCAGCTCCCTCTGTCAGTCAACCTATATAAATTCATTTTTGACCATTATTGCAAGTTTGACAAAATAAAACATATCAAACTTTGCACTTCTGTGCCCTACTGAATTGTTTTTAATCCAACTGAAATATTTGATTTTCTACTGCGTATGCGGACACTAAATATGCCAAGGGCTCCAAGACTCCAGTCATTTTGTTTGGTGATATGCTCACATCTTATGAACAAATGCATTATGTAAATTTTAAATGCATTATTTTTGCAAGACACATTTATAAAGGAATAAAGTAAAAGATTAAATAGCCTTTTTTTAAGTAGCGTACTTAAGATATGTTTCTGTTGAATACGAATCTCAGATTTCCGACATGTGTCCCCCCCAATAGTTAACATATTCCTACGCCCTTGCTTCTTGGTAAGAAAAGGTAACATATGTTTGGTGTCGATGGGTAAACCTGAAATTAGTATAGGAGCTATTTTCCATTTTCAGTTAAATTGTATAATTTAGATTATTTAGTTTGATTTGCTGTTTAGAATATGTTTTTGGTGAGTAATTCACTTCACTAGTTAATTAATTTTAGCTCAAGATGTGGCTGTTTCACAGTAAAAACATGTAGGTTTTATTTAATTTCAGTTCGGTTTATTATAGCTCCAATTCACACCAGGTCACCTTCCAGTTCACCAGATCATCCAGTCAGATTGATTCAAAGTTTTCTATCTAAGGAAAACCAGCTGATTGCATCGACTCATTGACTCTTCAGCAATCCCTCACACTAAGCATGCTTGTAGCGACAGTGGAGAGGAAAAACTCCCTTTGAACAGGAAGAAACCTCCAGCAGAACCAGGCTCAGTGTGAGCGGCCATCTGCTGAGGCCCACTGGGGTTCAAGGAGACAGAAGCAGACATAGAAAAAGAAGCATAGATACAAAAGGCAACTGTCAACCAGCTCCACAGGCGGCCCCGTCCAGGAAACACACAGCCAGGCAGACGAGCTCCGAGCCAGCTCCCATGTCAGAGGATGAAGAGAGCACATCCAGTTAGTCACAGTCAGAGAAACAGGACTACACTGGAAAACAGGCCAAGCTCCAACATCTAGAAACAAAGGTGTTGATGGCAGCAGCACAGCTGATATTTCTCTCCAGGATGGAGTCACAGCCAAACAGGAACAGACCAGATGAAGCTACTATGAGAAAAAGCAGAGAGAGCAGAACGTTAGAGATTGAACTAACAGATTCTGCAGAGTGGGAGAATAGAGATAGAATGAAGCAGAATGATGAAATGGGGTCCATATTTTTTAGATAGCTCATTATGCACGTGGGTGGTCATATGTCCCCCATCCCCCCTCCCTGCGTCATGTAACATCGCTGATGTTATATTTCATCACCTGATAAAACCTTATAAATAAATAATGAATAAATAAATTCCATGTTATTGATTTCCCAATGGAGAAATACCCTCTCTGCATTTAACCCCTCCCCTTGGGTTAAATAATAAAAGGTGGCCCTTTATCTCTGATAAATTTATCACTTAATTTTATGCAATGAGAGACTCATTAAGATATTATATCACCAACAACAAAAACACAAGGCCAAAGTTGAATAGCTTATGAGCATAAAAATGTCAGACCTGCAGATTTGGATCAGAACCCAAGCTCAAAAATAAATGTTTATGTGGAGATGAAAGATTTGGATAATAAGAGCAGAAAGTACATGGAACGAAAATAATGCAACCATTTTTGGCATTTACTTAATCATATTTAGTTACATATTTAGTTGTTTCATGTTAGCACGATAGGACATTAAACAAGTGTGTTAAAGTAATTACATAACTAAATATGATTAAGCAAATGCGCAAAGTGGTTGCATAATTTTTTTCAGTGATAAGACAGAGAAACAGAAGAATCCAGAGAATAATATGAGAGACAGTGAGGTTATACTGAGGGACGAGTGGAGACTGACAGAAGGAAAGCAGAAGGAAAGCAGGCAGACGGAGGGACAGAAGAAAAAATAACAGAAATTAGTCTCAATTTAAAATGAAAGTATTAAAGGAAAAGTCTGGTCAGCCTTAAATAATCAATGGATCATTATTTATACCCAAAACTAATACGTTTGTGGTGATTTAATGAATTTAGTGTTAATCAGTAGAACAATAAAAAAAATAATTTTCATTGCGATCACTGAGTCTGGGAGCGGCCATTTTTGCCCAAATATAGTAACCCCTCCCTCCTGCCATCTTCCAGCAGTGACGTCACGGTGCGGTTAGCCTAGCGCCATTCTCCCCGCTTTACAAGCTAAATCAATGGGAACTACTAGACACTAGACAAGATTTCCAGAGGACTTCACCATTGAAATTCACCAGAGCTATAGTGAAACTGACAATGCCCACGTGCATGGCAGCTGGATGCTGGAATACATCGGGTAAAAGTGAAAAAAAAGAGTTATTTCACCTTTCTGATTCCTGATCCTCCACGGACGGGTTGGTCGTTGGATCGCCAACTTGAAGAGGGAGGATTTGCCATCGAACTTCTGGCCAGAGAAAAAACCCGTAATATGTAGCCAACATTTGGAAGAAGAATGTTTTCAAGATGACTTGGATAATAGCGCGTTGTGACAAACACCAGATACAGCACTGGGACTTGATCAACAGCCGATACCGCACCGTGACGTCACAAACCAGTAGGTGGCAGTAGTGTTCTTTGACAAACATGGATGCCTCCAGTAAAGCACATTCACATGAACATTAGTCTGAATTAAAAACACTTAATTATTGAATAATAATTTTATAATTAAAGTACTTTCAGAAGTTTGAATTCTAAATATGAGCGGACTTTTCCTTTAAACAAGGGCAAAAACACCAACGATAATCCAAATTTACAACTAGAACCCAATAATAAACCTTGAATCTAAACACAAAGGAATAAACTATTATTGACTCAAAGAGCAAAAACAACAAATGCAAATAGACGAACCTGCTGAACATCACTGATTAAAACACAAAGACACTAAAAAAAAAACATAACAATAAATCTGTCTAATAAAAACCTGTTCCCATTCAGGTCAGGATTTTTCCCTCAGTAAGGAAATGCAGATTCAATGAGAGTAAAGGAAAAATGGAAGCTGGCTGATTCATACAAAGATACAACGTAAGAAATAAAAGATCTCAAATAAGAGAGCATACAGAAGAGGGACAAATATTTACAATATGGGAACAAATACTGATCATTTATCAAAAAGTGTAAAATGAATGTACGCGTGCATTAAAATAACGTGTTTTTCTGCAGCCACTGTATGTCTGTAATCTCTCCACAGGTATTTCTGTGGCCATAGGTCACTTTAATTTCCTTACAGGAGTCATAAAT
The DNA here is from genome assembly GCF_016077235.1 of Cyprinodon tularosa. Classification (NCBI taxonomy): domain Eukaryota; kingdom Metazoa; phylum Chordata; class Actinopteri; order Cyprinodontiformes; family Cyprinodontidae; genus Cyprinodon; species Cyprinodon tularosa. The sequence goes on from NW_024038354.1 coordinate 510,658, forward strand.
CCTGTGATTTATTACGGGATACTGCTTCTGTTTGGTTGGATAACAAAGAGTGTTTAATTAACCCAACTCAAGTGTCACCGTTAGATAAAGCTGTTTTATCTATCAAGGTTAAATGTTTGAGCGTCCAATAAAACCGCTTCTTGACTGGAAGTTCTATGAGTCACGTAGTTTGTATGAACCACAGAGTCCAAATGGTGAGACGATTGCTGGTGAGAATGGTGAGGGCTCAGAATTCAGCTTTCAAAAACCTACAATGCAGCGATAGAGTTGATTCCTTCCCGCTATCATCACAGCCCCAACCCCTTTATAGGAGAACAGAAGACGATCTAAAGGAATAAAATATGTTTTCATAGATTCCTGATTCAGATAAAAAAGACTGAACTACATTATCATACATACCAACGCCTCACAAGAAAGCTGAATAAATATTCATTTATCCTTTATTAATCCTACACTGAAAACAAATGTTTCTTAAACAGCTAATGTTATGTATGTTAGGAGTCCAGTTTGTGTGGCCTGTTTGTGTGTTTCCTTTTCTCCACCACCAGGAGGTGCCCTGTCTTCGTTGGGTCTCCCTGCACACCTGCGGCTCATTGGACCATTATCCAATATCTGGAGGAGTATTTAAGCAGTGGGCTGTCACTACCTCGACACCAGAGTGTTTGCCAGTTTTGGGTACTCTAGCCAAGCTGAGATTAGCTGAGTCTAATCTAAGCTTTTTTTCTCTGAGACTAATCTTCTTCGGCAGGAAGACTTCCTGTTAAACTGGATAACTGGTCCTTCTGCCGCCTGGAAGGAAAAGCTGAGTTCACACTGAGCAGGGGAAAACCTCCACATGATCCGTTCAAGTGCCCATCGGAAATCCGAGTGACAGTCCACTCCTTTACTCCTCCAGGTCCAACGTTTCTCTACCAGTCCGCTCTCCAACGTGTGCACACTATTCTCTGGATAAACCCACACAGACTGGATTAGAGGATTGATGAGACCCCTTCAAACATGAGTCCCTCACCTGCTTTATCCTTACGGCATCCAACCTGAAGTGACCTCTGTGAACTTCCTTTCTCACTTCCAGTTCCGGTTCACCAGCTCACTGAGTACCAGATCCAACCCCTCACCCCTTACCTCAATAAACCTGTTAAACTTGTTCTCTGAGTGGTTTCTCTGTATTTGGGTCAGATTCGTAAACCGATCATGACAATGCAGGTGTTTTAATCTTCAGCAATGACCTTCTAACTCCACCCCCCCCCCCCCCCCCCCCCCCCTTCTATAGAAGCACCATAGAGAGCTATGACGTAACGACCCAACAATAGGCCAATCACCAACATTATCTGGGTGGGCCCTATATGAAGTACAACACACAAATAATCATAATCACTCTCAGTATTTCACTCAGTAGCATTTTATTTTCATTTTTGCAAAGAGAGAACAGTTCATCATACGTCCCTTATTGCACGGTAATCAGCCCTGTTCTGCCTGAGCAGCGTTCGTTCCTCCTTACTTACAACAATGGAAAGTAGTCAGAGTCAAAACAAATTACAGACACTTTGGTTAAACAGTAACATGTTATGAATAAACCTGAGAAAGAATCTGGTTTTGTTATGGAAATAAGTATGTCTTCTCTACAAACACTCTCACGCAGACATTGTTTGGCCTTGCAGGTGAAACAGACTGAGTGAAAAACGTTTTTTCAGTGAGTATATAGCATAATTCAACATATCAAACATATGTAATTTGTCCAAAATGCAACAACATGGCGACATCCGTGTGACATTTTGTTTAAACTCATTAAAACTAAACAACTTACTGTATTTTTACTGACTTGTTTTTACAAAACGACTAATCATGGATCCTGTAAAGTTCTGAGTTAGAGGGAGCGTGTACTATATACTGAAAAAAAGGGCCCTAGGATGGACCCTGGGGGAACGCCACATGTGATTGCTGTGGTCTCTGATGTGAGGTAACCTACTTCCTGTCTCTGTCCTTCCAATACTAGTTCTGGACCAGAAAGTGCGACCCAGTTTGAAAAGGTTTTCCAGAAAAGGACAACATCTTCAAACAAAAAGAATAACAGTTGTATATTTATCATCATCTAATAATCTAATAGTCCTTTTATTTATAAAATCCATGTTTACAGCAGAGATTTGGAGAGTGAGTCAGTAAGGATCTCTAATGGATCCAGCCGGTCACTTGGAAATTCACAGAGATAAACAATTCACTCCATGATCTGCAACGGAATAGGAAACATCTGCTATGAAGTGGACTTAAAAACATCCCACAGCTTTCTTTATACCGACAGGATGAATTCAGAGAGATTAACTTGAAGAATGTTGGTCGGCTGAAGTTTCTTTGTAGTTGATCTGCGTTAATCACCACCCTGATTGCACCGATTCAGCCTGTCAGTCAGCTGCTTTGTCTCCTTTTGTTTCTGCTGCTGTTCGCTCTGCATGCAGACAAAGGAGCTGGAAGCTCAGTGACTCACATTTTCAAACATGCCCGTTGCTAAGGGCTCGCTTTGTGGCCATAACTCCATGAAGGACCTCCTGTTTGGGACGGAACGGTCGGTCCTGTCACGTTGTTTCCTTGCTGATTAACAGGTTGGGTGTTTTATCTGTAGATATCAGGAATAAAAATAATAAAATTATTTAGTATTTTGTTTGAAGGCGCCTTTCAAATCAAATTCAAACAAGATATACAAGAACAGTAAAGAGATAAAAAAAAAATAACAGCGCAGATAAGAATAAAATAAAACACAACCACTGGTTTAATTGATAAAGATGTTAAACTAAAAAAAAAAACGATTTAACCTTCTTATCTTACGCCCCTGACTGACGAGTTTATGGATATTTTGGGGCAATTTGAAACCTGCATTTGTTCAAGCTTCAGTCATATTAATACTTATCTATTAGAACCCAGATAGTTCAGGTATTCTGTCCCTGTTTCCTGCAGAGGTGTCAAAAGTATTAATGTTTATTAGTCCAGTATAAATCCTACTGTTTTAAAAACACTTTTGTAGAAGTTAGAGGATTTATACTTAAAGTTTAAATGTAAAAGTAATGCAGGAAAAAATGTCTGCTCATATTCAGAATCCAAACTTCTAAAAGTTCTTTAAATCTGAAATGATTCCATCCTGTTCAATAACTGATCAGTGTTTTTAATTCAGAGTAATTTCCATGTGAATGTGCTTTACTGGAGGCATCCATGTTTGTCAAAGAACACTACTGCCACCTACTGGTTAGTGACGTCACGGTGCGGTATCGGCTGTTGATCAAGTCCCAGTGCTGTATCTGGTGTTTGTCACAACGCGCTATTATCCAAGTCATCTTGAAAACATCCTTCTTCCAAATGTTGGCTACATATTACGGGTTTTTTCTCTGGCCAGAAGTTCGATGGCAAATCCTCCCTCTTCAAGTTGGCGATCCAACGACCAACCCGTCCGTGGAGGATAAACACTAAATTAATGAAATCAACGCAAAGTTATTAGTTTTAGGTATAATGATCCATTGATGAGTCCTTGCTGAACAGACTTATCCTTTAATTACACCTGTGTCGCTGACTCATGAAATGTGTTACATAAATAAACCAGCCTTGGCTTTCTGCCTGCTTTCTATCCTTTAATTTCAGTTTGCTGTTTAGTTATTTATTCTATTCTATTTTTTTCATGTTCCGTCCAGAATAATAAAACCAACAGGAACAAAATCCATGACCTCTGCTTGATGCTCATTTAGACAACATGACTCTGAATCTGCAGCTTGATCCCAATGAGGACTTTTTCCTGTTATCATATAATCTGTTTAGATTACAGATAGAAATTAGTTTTATTGATGAGGATATTTTATGTCCAAATAGTCATTATTATTTGTTTAGCATAATTTCATCCTGTCGGTTTTCACTTATACATTTTACTACATTAATTCTACCTTATAAACTATTTCCTAATTTGACCTAATCCAACTGTTTGCTCTCATTCTCTGTCTGTCAGTTTATAACGCATTGCAAACCCCAAAATCCAGAAACTGGAGCGAACAGTTTGTCGTCATTATAGAACAGCTCAGGGTTGTTTAAACAGTTTCTAAGAAACGTATCGATGTTCTGGACTTGGCCCCCGCCCCCCCTTTTAACCCAGTTCACAAATTAAACTGATTATGAAAATGTATCTTCTTAAAATAAAAAAGGTGATTTAATGCTTTTTTTTTTTCTTCTCTATGGAATACTCTGTAAACCAGTTTTGTAACTTAGCTTGGAGGAAAGGTTTCTGGAGGCTAAAATATAAAGGGATAGAAAATACTGGGAAGATATTACTAACGCTACGTTCAGACCGAACGCAGCAGAAGCAGCAAAAACCTGCATCCTGCTTCATTTTTACTGCTTGTACCAGTTCAGTTCTGAAGCATCTTTGCTGCTCTAGCTGCGCGGTGGTAAAGTGGGTCTGATGTGCGGTGGGCGGAGCTATCCGATCCTTTCTCTGCCTGGAACAATGGCAGCTATATTAGCTGTGATCAGCGGGTAAAAAGTAGTTAGAATCTATGTTGAAGTGAGAAAGTCCTCCTGAAGACATGGTCTGTGCAGTCAGTTCATCCAGATTACCATCCTGCCTTCAAAGATTATTTCTCTGTGGGAGCCGCTCAGACCCCCACATACCGGCGCTGCGCTGTCACTGGGAATCCCCAGCAGCAGCTGCCTCAGGCCCGCTCGCCTCTTGGGGGTTTCCCCTCCTGTTGGTGGCGGCTGGAAGTAGATGTTAGCGTTTTTCAGGTCTGTGCTACAAACTGCAGGCAGCTGGATAATAAAAGCCAACATATTCTGCCGGCAGGTTTCTACATTTGAAGTTAATTTAGGCGTTAATAAACTGTTTCAGAGGAGTGATCATAGCGCTCTGCATCAGCAGTGCTGCGTCTGACTCCCTGCCAGCTCCCAGATCAGCTTCTCTCATTGGTTGATGCAACGCGTCAGATAAAGTTACATTTTTTCCAACTCCAGCAGCTGCTGCTTGTGAAGCGCCTCAGATGTTCATGAGGCTCCTGCTGCTCCTGCTGCTCCTGCTGCTGCTCTAGACGCTGCAGGACCCTTTGCTGCACGTTGATGCGCACCAACCATTGACTTTGCATGTAAACCAGCTGCTTCTGCTGCTAGCTGTCTGAACGTAGCATTAACGTTTACCAAAGAGCTTTTAGCTAAATTTCAGTAACTATTTTTCATATTTTTTCAGAACATATTTCAGATGAAGGATGTAAATTTTTTAGGTATTTTTATGAAATGTTTACTTTTAGTTTTCACTATTTAATGGGACATTTTGGATACAAAATGGAGCCAATTTAGACTAATTGCTGCAACCATTTAATCTATATCCTTAAGCTTTATTTTATTCATCACTAATAATTATTGTAATGTGTTGCCTTTAAAGCATTAATGGACAAATCAGTGTCCTTTGACACAGATTACGTTCTGACTTGCAGTTTCTGCTGCCTCTATTCAGATGTTATAAATCAGTGGGTAAACAAAGGTGCAGCTGATAAAACTCATTATTAGGGCCAGTAGGCTTGGTGGGGCCGATCCCTGCCATGAAAAGGCTCCATTAATCAGGCTAAGCTGTTAAGACTCAGAGAAAAACAAAGACCTCTCACACATAAAGCATTTTTATGGGGTATTTAACCTCCAACCTGAAAGTCGTGCTTCTCACAGAGGAAGAAAAGATTCAACAGTTTGAATAAAAGCTGCATAATTGTTATGCAACTGTTCAACCAGATGACTGGTAGCTGCTTCCTCACTGTTGATGGTTCCGTTCAGGTCCAAGTCCATCAAACGTCTCATTCTGAAAAGGCATCTCTCTCATTTAGATCTACGTCCTCAGGGTCTGACCATGGTGGACCACAGTCCACCTCTAAATAACTTTGACATCTTAGATATTCTGTGCTCCAACACAAATAGGTAAAAGACTGACAACAGACTGAGACTGATTGAGTTTTTGTTGTTGGAAGCAGGATCAACTTCCATGTCAATCACAAAGCCCTGACAAAAGAAGAACCGCTTCTCAAATATCAACAGAAAGTTTCTCCGTCTGCGTTTATGATGTCTGAACTGGGGGGAAAAAACTTCAGTGGTACAACTACTGCTGCTGCCTTCATTAAAAGAGATCTTTAAAAAAAACACTGCTGGAAAAAAGAGCTGGAAGAACAAAAGAAACTGATAAAAAGAATAAAGCCAGAATACAGAAACAGAAGGTGTGCAAAAAGTTTACAAATTAAAAAGTATTTTTTCAAAGTGAACCGTAAAGCAGCATGTCTGATTTAAGTGAAGAGTAGTCATCCTCAACATTCTTCTAGTAGGAGCAAATTACTCTTTAAATGAATCAATTAACTCATTTAGACTCTGCAGAAATAAACAGAACAACAAAGCTTGAGTAAAACAGGAGGTGTCACTTTGCCGTGTCTCTGTGTTAGAATATGGTTGCTCTTCATTCGGCTTGGTGACTTCAGGCGGACGGGATCTTCATTCAGCACATAGTGTTTCACAAATAAAACTAATAAATGAAACAGTTAAAAGCTCTGAAACAACAACAATTTAGACCGTTCAAATAAAAATGTTAACATCCACATGTGCTTAAAGCCAGACCATAGAAATGGTTCACTTTATTCCATTCTCTTTTTATTCCTCTTTATTTACTAGTTGACGATATGCTATCAGGTAGTTCTTCATATTTAGCATCTAGTGATAATAACTGAACTAAAGATAATCTCTTAAAAGTGTTTTTGCTGCTGAAAAATAAATAATTGCGATTTTGCACGATAGAAAATTAGACAAAAACATTTCCCATAAAGAGAATTATCAAAGGGAGAAAAAAACAGTTGCTCTAAAAGCTTCTCTCAGATGCCACAGGTTGAAGTGCTGCCGAGCAAGGCACAGGTAGACCCTTCCTGGTTTTCATCCACGCAGAGAAGAATTACATCCGCACCGATCAGCGCAAAGACAGCAGCGTTACATAATCTTTATATAATATCATAATCCCCTTTCAACAAGCTGCTCAGAGCATAAGAACCGGAAAGAGACTGGACCTTGTTGCAGTGGAGGGGGGGCTAGTTCTATTCATACTAAGACTTTACATGGACATTCATTCATTTTAGTTATTCCATTTTTGCCAAACATTCAGTGTAACCATTATCAGTATATTCCTCACTGTAAATGTAATTCCTACCACGACTCTAAATTGACTCTCTCCTCTCCTGTGGAACCAACTACCAGTTTTAGTCCGTGAGGCAGACACCCTGTCTACTTTTAAGGCTAGGCTTAAAACTTTCCTCTTTGATAAAGCTTCTAGTTAGAGTGGCTCAGGTTATCCTGAACTATCTCTATAGTTATGCTGCTATAGGCTTAGACTGCTGGAGGACATAGGGACCCCTTTTTCATCATTCTGCTTCATTCTATCTCTATTCTCCCAGGTTTTAGATGTATAGTTGTTCCAACAATCAAATGAAAGGTTCGTTACCTGGCCTTTGCCAAACTTGAAGGCGTGCTGAAGCAATAATTCAGTCATTTTTACAAATTAGCTGTGTTTGAGCAGTGATGCATCTAAAATCTGCAGAACGGTGGATCTCAAAGACCTGGTCTAGATCAATGCATCGCCAAACCTTGTCCTCAAGGACTAATGGGCTGCATGTTTTAGATGTTTTCCTTGCTGCCACACATCTGACTAACAGGATGATTAACAGAATGGATGGCTGCAGAGGAAGGGGAATTATTTAAACCAGGCGTGATGGAGCAGAGACACGTTGAAATCACGCTGTGGCAGCAGGTCCTTAAGATCCAAGGTAAAGAAATACTGGTCTAGATCATTGTGCCTCATGTCTGGACCTTCAGACTGACTGTTCTTAGTGTTCCAAATGTCTTCCTACTCTCTAGATTTAAGATCATTAAAAACCAAAGTTAATGGCACATGTAGCAGCAGGGGACTATTGAGAGGCAGTGTGAGAGATGCAGGACATTGACTCCACAGAAGAACCAAGTCCTCTGTAGATGCTCTGGTCTTAGTTGTCCTCTGCTGCTGGTTAAAGGCGTTTTCTTTAACACGGTAAGCAGAATGCAGAACATCTCTGATGACTGTGTTTTCTTTGAGCCGTGTGAAGTTTAAACAGCCTCTGGGTATCAGCCCCATTATGTACCCGTCTCGGTCAAATGTTCAGCCCATTCCCAGAAAAATGGCCGAGTAGGAATGCTGTGTGTACTTTTGGCCATTTGAGAACCCTATTGTCTGGTTCTGATCCGTTCCATCGTCTGCCTGTGATTTCTGCTTTTAAAAGCAGATCCCTGTGATGTCAGCGCTGCAAATCTCCAGGGAACAAAAGGAAGCTTCGGACCCCATTACTGCGTGGGCCTCGGACTGCTGCTGAGCCTCCAGAAAGTAGTGTAGAAAGTAGTGACGCCACTGTCCATGACATCAGGCAATGGTTCTTCTGGGCTTTGATGGTTTTCATTCTTTGTTCAGTTATTCTGTTGGGATCATTAAGCTGTTTCTGACCCAGTTTGGGCCGAACACCACAGAGATAGACTACCATTGTGACTAGAGAGGTGTTCAGGCTTCATTTGGTTCTATGGCCTAAGAATCAATTCAATTTCAATTCTATTCAGTTTATTTCTATAGCTCCAATTCACATCATGTCATCTCAGGTCACTTTCCAGTTCACCAGATCATCCAGTCAGATTAATTCAAAGTTTTCTATCTAAGGAAAACCAGCTGATTGCATCGACTCATTGACTCTTCAGCAATCCCTCACACTAAGCATGCTTGTAGCGACAGTAGAGAGGAAAAACTCCCTTTGAACAGGAAGAAACCTCCAGCAGAACCAGGCTCAGTGTGAGCGGCCATCTGCTGAGGCCCACTGGGGTTCAAGGAGACAGAAGCAGACATAGAAAAAGAAGCATAGATACAAAAGGCAACTATCAACCAGCTCCACAGGCGGCCCCGTCCAGGAAACACACAGCCAGGCAGACGAGCTCCGAGCCAGCTCCCATGTCAGAGGATGAAGAGAGCACATCCAGTTAGTTTTATGAACAGGCACCTTCAGATCTGATCTGCTGTGCTGACAATAACATCAACAATGCAGAGGATAAGATAAGCTAATAACTTAAACTAGTCATCAGTCAAATATGCAAAGCAAGGTTGTGTAACACGCAGCCATGATGGCACGCTAAGGTTGTAAAGCATTATGTAACAGATCCGTGTCAGACAGGTTCCTTATCCAGCAGCCTTGTCTAAGGAACCTGTCTGAAGGCTGATGCTGCTGACTGCCTGATGCAGAAAACTCATAAGAAATTCATTTTTATTCATCTCTAGCAGGGATGGATTTAGGAAATGTGGGACCCTAGGCCAAGACAGGCAGGGGGCCCTCTGAATGGAGAAGACAACACATAAAACAACCCCATTCTACAGATAGAGAAATGTTAATAGAATAGACATCCATTATCTGTTCTAGGTTGTGTCCCTCTCTTCTTGTCCCTTTTCTTCTTGTTTTCCTCTCTATGTTTTGTACTCAGCTGACTTTTCATGCTGTCTCTAAAGGAATGAAAGATTTTTTCCAAGCACTAAGCTCACTTAGCTGATTGCTCCTTTCTCTGTTTCCAAAAAGGCCAAAGTAAATAACCCAGTCCTTCTTTTCACTGTAGACAAGCCATGATCTGCTTCTCTGTTCTCCATTTTTTTTAAATGTATGAAAATCGATTTTTTTTGTGTGAATAAATTTCAGAGATCAGTGGTCATAACTTGCTTAATATGGATGAATTCCAATATACTAATAGATGGACAGCCTTTATTTTGGAAAAGCATGTTTGAAAGAGGAGTTATCTTTGTTAATTACATTATTAATGAGAACGGTACAATTATGGAGTATGAGGAATTAAGAATTATATATGGTGATGCTTGTTCAAACTTTTCTTTTAACCAACTCACTGGAATAATTGGAAAAAAAATAATTAACAATGGAACTACTAAACTATGAGTTTTTAAACCTCCAATAAAAAAAATCTAATCGGCAAAAGATAATTAAAATAAATAGGAAAATATATAAATTTTATTTAATAAACAAATCACTGATGGTTGCCCCATATAACACATATGGAAAATGGAAGGACTACTGTGACTGCCTGCTGCCGTGGGATAAAATATTTTAATTAATCTATAAAACTCATGTTTATGTGCAAAGTCATTATTTTCAAATTAAAATCATATACAATTTCTTAGCCACAGGAAAAATGTTAAAGCTTTGAATTATGACAGAGTCAGATGACTTTCTGTTGTCAGGAGCCTGAATCCACCCTGCAAATGTTTTGGTTTTGTCGTATTGTTTCTCTATTTTAGGTGGAAGTTGAAAAAAATGTGTTTAAGGATTGGTCTGTCTCACTGGCAGAGTTTATCGACATTCATGACTTAGTTAATTCAATCATTGTATTTGGTAAAAGGTTTATCTTTAAAGCCAAAAATAGATTTTCACTTGGTATTAATTTCTTTAAAACATTTATTCAGCATTATTTAATTTTAGAAAGTTATATGCTTGAAATGAAGCCAGAAAATAAATGTTCTTAAATGTTTATTCTGAAAATGTAATTTGTGGACGAATTATTTTCTCTGTTTTCCAACTGTAGCCTACAGTAATTGCATTGAAGGCACAAATATTTTTACAAGTTGCTGATGTAGCAAAAGTGTGCGCTATTCATTTATTGTTTTATATTAATTGTTACAGTTTGAAATTAAGCAGGTCAGGATTATGTTTAGGATACTTATTTTATTCAGAAAGTTTGTTATTTTGTATTAAAGTGAATTGCTGGATAATCATTTGTTTTCCATGTGTTCATGTCAGTAAAAAAATATGCATCTAATTCAATGCAGATTTGAGTGAAACAGTTAAAAAAAATAATTTCACACACGAAGGGGACTAAAAAAAATCCCCTTTTTTATTTTCAGTAAATTGAAAAAAAAAAGAAAAAGTTGTAGATATGTCTTTTATATGTCCTTTACAGACAGAACTGGACGAATTTTCATTGTATTTTTCTCTTATGGCTTTAGATTAGATTAAGTTAACTTCAAACAAAAATTATCTCAGTCGTATCTCTACTTGTGCTTTTTGACATGTCAAATGCTCTCTGTAGTGACCAAACCTCGGTATCAGTGGCAGGTTAAACTGCACTTGTGCAAACAGTGCTGACACCAGGCATGAAAGCTATCAGTTCAGTGAGGAAGCTAAGCTGAACTCAGAGACAGTAGAAAACTAAACTATGTCGCTCATTACAAAGAAATCCGCCTGAAAACGTCCATTAAACTTTAAAACCTTTCTGTAAAACTATCGTCCATGTTGTAATGCGCTGATCATCTCGCATGAATAAACGAGCTTTTTTTTTTTTTCCTGTGACGCCGCTTTTTTTTTTTTTTTTTTAATCAGATTCCGCTCACGCGATTTGTGATTGGCTGGCGAACCGGGTGGCCGCCGTTGATTGGCTGTTAGTGCAGGGCTGGAGTAGTAGTATGCAATGGGTGAATGTCAGGCTGCTGCTCAGAGCAGAAGGGCGGAGATATCAGGGAAGGAGCTGAATGGAAGGCAGGCGTGGGGCTGCGGCATGACACGCTGACAGACGGAGGCTAAAACAACCGAAAAATAAGGAGAATTATTCTGGAAGTAAGCAGGGGATCCACGTCTACGGAGAGGAACCGGTAAGTAAGAGCAGTTTGCCCCCAGAGGGCTGCTTCTGAGAGCGGCTAACCCTGCAGCTAGCAGCTCGCTATGAGGCTGGATTATGGAGGGAGGAGTCCAGCAGCGTGACATATACAGTCACGCTGCTGGACTCCTGCCAGGTTCACACAATCCAACCGATTCTGGAGTTTTTGCTTTTAAAGTTTCAGATGTAAAGTTATTTATAATTTATATCCACAGTTTTTAGCAGGTAAACTAAATGAAGCTTAAAAAATAGCTTCTTCTTTCTGTCAGAATGAGGTTTTAAAGGAAAAGTCCGCTCATGTTCAGGATTCAAACTTCTGAAACTATTTTAAATATGAAATTATTGGCCTGCTCAGTGGAGCACTGGGTAGTTCTGGGTTTGATTCCCGGCCTGGAGTCTTTCTGCATGGAGTCTGGATGTTCTCCCTGAGCATGCATGGGTTCTCTCAGGGTACTCCAGCTTCCTCCAAAAACATGACTGTTAGGTTAATTGGCTTCTCTAATCCTCTGTAGGTGTGCGTGAATGGTTTTTTTTGTCCTGTTTGTCTCTGTGTTTCCCTGCGATGGACTGGAGACCTGTCCAGGTGAACCCCGCCTCTCACCTGTAGACAGCTGGAGATGGACACTAGCACCCCTCGCCCCCCAGCAGGGATAAGAATGACAGAAGATGGATGGATTAAATGATTCCATCCTGTTCAATAAATGTTTTTAATTCAGAGTAATTTTCATGTGAATGTTCTTTACTGGAGGCATCCATGTTTGTCAAAGAACACTACTGCCACCTACTGGTTTGTGACGTCACGGTGCGGTATCGGCTGTTGATCAAGTCCCAGTGCTGTATCTGGTGTCTGGGGGTTAGATCAGCAACGCACTGCGGACAGCGTGCGCGTTCATGTGTTTTGAAGGCTTTGTTTGGAGGGGTTTGAAGGGAGAGGCATGGTTGTATGTTCAAAAAATATAACTTGCTGGAACTGTTTTCCTAGATCTCCTACAGCACCTTTCACTATAGCTCTGGTGAATTTCAATGGTGAAGTCCTCTGGAAATCTTCAATAATTGTTGTTGATTGCAGATGTGTCTAGTAGTTCCCATTGATTTAGCTTGTAAAGCGGGGAGAATGGCGCTAGGCTTACCGCACCGTGACGTCACTGCTGGAAGATGGCAGGAGGGAGGGGCTACTATATTTGGGCAAAAATGGCCGCTCCCAGACTCGGTGATCGTGAGAGACAGAAATGAAATCCTCCAGCTATAGATCCGTTTTCCTCTCTGATCATTTCCAAACTCCAGCCTCCAGGCGTGTTTATCGAGTCACTATTGCTGCACGATAACTGAGATTGTTCACTATCTGATTGTGTCCTCGCAGGCCCAGTTTGAGGCCAGAACAGGAACGCTGCCTGCAGGATGGTTTAGATTCATTGGTTTTCATTGCTGTTGAACTGAATACAGATTCCCAGAGGTATAGCTTCCTTTTCTGGTGTCTTTTTGGCTTTTTTTTTTGGCTAAAAATCCTGCAAAGACTTTAGTTTAGGATGCTGGGTGAGGGGAAAACCTTGGAGGTTAATCAGCCAGGAAATCTTTGTGTTTAAAGCATCTCAGGAATGGTTATTAGTGGTTATCTTCTGTTCTGACTGGAGAAAAAACTGTTTAAATGGAACAAGTTCTGCTTTCCACCTGGTAATCAGTTGCTCGTTGGGTCAGTTGCTCGGAGCAGGCATGGCTCTTATTTGTGCAAAAGAAAAGAGGCCATCTTGGCTTGTTTCTCTGGACGTTCCTGTTTTCCCGTTTCTTCAGAGAAGCGTCGCCGTGTTTCAGTTTGACAGAACTTTCTGGGTCCGTTTGTTTTCAGGAAGAAACAGGAAAGCTTCCCTCAGGTTTCCTGCAGGAAAACTACGCTGAGGAAGTCAGAAATACTTTAAAAGTTTAGATTTTTTTAAACATTTATTTGGATTTTAGTTGATTAAAATCCCCCCAAAATACAAAAAAAGTCTAACTAGGCTATAGAGAAAAATAAAACTCTGAAAAACTTCTTCATTCAATAAAATGTTTTTATTTTATGTTTTTACATTTTTTTAATCACAGATTTTATATTAAAATCTCAACTTCAACTTTAAGAATTGTATTTTTTTTACTTCAAGCCTATTAAATTGTTTCTGCCAATAGAAACGCGTTTATGCTCCTAATCCCAGAGAAGCCCCGCCCCCAGGACGCAAGGGAATGTGATCTGGAAAAAAATATTTGAAGAGAATGAAATTTGTAAAAATCAGTTTAAAAAGAGAAATCTGAAAATGTAAATTCTGTAAAAACACATTGTGAAAAAAATATAAAATGTGAAAATATTAAATCTTTTAAAAAATATTGAAATTTAAAGCAATTTGATCAAACATCTTTCCAATTTTATTTCTAGAGTGCATTTTTTAATGTAGATTTATACTCGTAAATTTGAGGCTTGTCCTTTGATTGTTGTAAAGTTGTAGCATCTAATTATTTTCTAAGTTGGAAGATATTGGAACTAAAAAAAATAAAAAATAAAAAGATTTAAAAAAAAGTTTCCCAAACAAAATTAGAGGAGAACAACATTTTTGAAACATTTTTTCAGTTTTAAAATGAATATTTTTGAACAACGTTTATGGCCCAAATGTAGCCCCATAAAACACCTGATGTCACTGATATGGAGGTAATTTAAATCCTACATTTTGTCCATTTTTACTGGACTGGAAGTTACAGTAAAGTTTTACAAATGCAGATGAGTTTCAACTCTTCTTCAAACTGTCAAGTACAAAAACTTGTTCTTAGATTCTCAGCTTTGCTTTAATTAATCCAAAACTACTAGTTTGTTGTTTTTTTCCTTCTTAAAAAAATAGTTAAAATTCCTCGCATTGTTGAATAGAAGCACACAAACTGAGCTCTGAGTCACGGATGAAAAATCTCTTGCATCTCAGTTTTTATGACGCAGAAAATGAGCGAAGATGCGACTAGTGACACAGCAGCAGATCTGTGCACTTCTGTTTTCACTGATCTGTAGTGATAAAGAGACAAAACTAAGAATCCAAGATTATTTTTGTTTTTTTTTACTCAGAGCTGAAAATTTTACTTTTTTTTTTATAATTGCTAAAGATGTACGATGAAAAAACTCCAAAGTTATAATCCACAAATGTTTTTTGAATGACAGTTTTAGGGCTCTATAAAATCCGTTTTATTTTTTCCCAAATTCCGTTTTTTCCGTTTTAAATTTTGAAAATTCCGTTTTTCCCATTTGATGTTTTTTTGCTCTTCCAGTCAACGGAATGTTGACAAAACTTTCTAAAACA
This sequence comes from Cyprinodon tularosa, assembly GCF_016077235.1. Taxonomy (NCBI): domain Eukaryota; kingdom Metazoa; phylum Chordata; class Actinopteri; order Cyprinodontiformes; family Cyprinodontidae; genus Cyprinodon; species Cyprinodon tularosa. Next base: position 525,660 of record NW_024038354.1, read on the forward strand.
ATATCTTACCTGTCACGTAAAAGGCTCTGTACTCGGGGCTTAGCGTCGTGTTTCTCAACTTTCTCGCCATTTTTTCAATGTTTTGATGGGGGAGGGGGAGCGGAAATGACGGAGCGGGAGGGGTTGTGGCACCCAGATTTGCGTCCCCCGGTGTGCATTTCCCCCCCTGATGTACGTTCTTCTCCCACACAAAAACAGAATTTCATTTCAAATGTATAAATTCCGCGTTTACACTAGATTCCGTGTTAATTTGCCAATTCCGCGATTCCGTAATCGTGGAAATTCTAGGGCCCTACAGTTTGAAATAACTGAAAAAAGCAAAAAATCTAGATTTGTTTTTAATTTGTGTCTCAGTTCATGGTTTGTTTTCTCACACTAAGAGATTTAACTTTTCTTATAAGACTAAAACATTTAAGAAACGTTAATTTCCCCGTGCAACTCCAAATCCACAGCTAGATTATAGATACTTATGATTCAAGATGACCTTCATGCACACAAAAGATGAATGGATACAGGTCTTGACATGAATCAGGTTTATTGACTTAATTCCCGTTTTAATGAGTTGCGATCATCTGGTCCTTCTTTCGCTGAGGCGAACCTTGTGACTCGGGACGTTATCTGATGCCATGATGGCTGAAGGCTGGCAGCCTGCTTCTCTCTTCTCTTCTCTGCAGCATAAACACCGTGACTCATCACCTTCCTCCTTACATCTTATTTTAAAGTGAGAGTAAAGGTTGAATTCCTGCATTTGGTGAGGCAGTCAGTGGGCGGGGCTGCCAAACCTTTATATTTTTGCCCCCAGGATGAATAATCTCATCGCCATGGTGACGGCTCCACTCAGGAAGAGAGTTGCTGGCGCGGCACGTAGCTCCAGGGGTCTTTGGCTCAGAGAGGCGGCGGCGTTTGGGCTCCGGGCCAGGTCCTGCTTCGCTCTCACGCAGCCCCTCCTCCTCCTCCGCTCCTTTCCGTTTTGTTGTTGCTCAGGTTTTTTCTTCCTCTCCCTCCATGTGTCTTCTCTTCTCACGTGTTGGTATTCAACGTCATCAGCATGACTCTGCAGATTGTGAAAGTCAGCCGGCTCCTGCTGGCCTCGGCCCGGCCCACAGGAGGGGGGGGGGGGGGGGGGGGGGGGGGTTGTCGGTGAGATCATGGCTGACCTCAGAGTCCATTACACTGACGGGATTCTAACAGCCTGCTTTGTTTTCTTTTTTTTTTAAATCTTCCCAGTGGTTTTACTCTGTAATAGAAACTAAATGAGCTGGAGGCGATGAAAGGAGGACTTTGATGAACCTTCGCCGCTCTGAGGTCGAGTCCAGCGCTTAGCGCTGAGCAGCAGGAAGGAAGCTGCTTAGGGAATCAAAGGGTTCGATCAGACCACAAACTGAGCACGGTGGTGGCAGCATCATGCTGAGGGAGGTGTGTTCAGTATTTTTTAAAGCTTTAGCTGTGAAGTTCTCAGTCTCTGGTTTCTATCCAAGATATCATGGGAACAATTTTGTTGTACCCTGGAGTTCATTCTGAAAACATTAAGCGTGAATTCAAATGAATAAACTCCCACAAATATGTAACATGGCTGCTGGCCAGCAGATGGCGCCATTGTTGATATGTAAGCAGAACCTTCCTGGTATTTGCATGAGAAGTAAAACCAGAGCAAAGTCATTGTAGAACTATTGCTGAGTTCCAGTCCAGCCTCTGAAGGCCGGATCTGTCGGCCGATTACATCATGGCGCAGCGGCGAGGCCTGTTAGGATGAGAAGACTCCTCGTTATGCAGCCGACAAATGCAGGCTTCTTGATGCCTGTTTTGAAGGACTGCTTTAAATGGGAGGTCTTTGTGTCTGATGTGCAGCTAAAATAAATCCTGGTTTTAGTTTTAAACCTCAGCCGCTGATTCAGGCGGAACTTTAAGAAGCAGTTCAGGCAGAAGTTAAAACTCACTTCCTTCCTGCTGCGCCGAACCTCAGCTTGACCTCGAGGTCAAAGGTAGGAAGCAGGAGACGCGCCGTGACCAAATATGGTCAGATTCCTGTGTGACTGAAGCTGATGTGTTTCTGTGTTGCAGAAGAAGAAATGGATCTACAGGATAAAGAAAGCTCGTCTGGAGAGGTGCTGCCCGTGGTGATCATCGGTAAGGCTGGACCGGGGGGTTCTGATCCGGCTGATTGTTCTGATCCGGCTGATTGTTCTGATCCGGCTGATTGTTCTGATCCGGCTGATTGTTCTGATCCAGCTGATTGTTCTGATCCGGCTGGTTCTGATCATCCCCTGAAGATGACCAGAACCTATTCACGATGTTAAACCAGAATCCGATCCGCCTCCTCATCCACCTGGTTCTGTTTCCTAGGTAACGGGCCCTCAGGCATCTGCCTGTCCTACCTGCTGTCGGGGTACGCCCCCTACCTGTCACCTGAGGGACGCCACCCCAACCCCCTGCTGAGCAGGAAGCTGGCGGAGCGGCCTCACCTGTCTCTCCTGGAGCAGGTAAGCCGGGCGCCTTGAGAGTGAAGCTCACCTGGTTCGGGTCGGTCTGAATCGATCTTCTCTGCAGGACCTGGAGTATCTGTGCGAGGGACTGGAAGGACGCTCGTCCAACCCCGTGGCGGTGCTGTTTGATTCGTTGCTTCTGCCAGACGGGGACTTCGGACTGGACCACACCTCCCCCCTGGAGTGGCGGTACGAGCCGGAGCGGGCCGTCCCTCACCTGGTTCTGGGAAAGGGCCCCCCCGGCGGGGCGTGGCATGTACGGGCTTCCTTCAGAGCTTTAGCTGTGGGTTGTTTGCTGGAAGGTGAAGGTCTGACGCTGAGATGTTCTCCTTGCAGGCCATGGAGGGCTCCATGCTCACCCTCAGCCTGGCCAACTGGATGGAGCTTCCTGGGCTCAAGCTGAAGGACTGGATGAGAGAGAAACGCAGGTATGCTTCTGCTTCGGTTTGATGGAGCCTGAAGGGAAGCAGCAGCTCCTTCCTAATGTAGCTGCAGAGGTTCTGATTGGTTCTAGACAACAATTAGAAATAATTCATTACATTTTTATGCACATAATTCAGTAACTGATTTAGTGGCTCCTATACGGAGGGTTAAAGGGGACAAACTAAAATGATTACATATGGCATTAAATATAACTGTATGAATACGTGATGAAATAGATACACCATTGAATAAATAACATTTCTATATTTAATACATCATGATAAAGGTAAATGTTTTGTGAAGCAGCAACAGAGTTAATCTGAGCAAGAAACTTCAGATCAGAGAGCAGCGACAAAAGATCTGATGGAGAAGAGATTTAAAGTGGTAGAGAAGTTATATTTAAACGTCAAATCATTTTGGCTTAAATATTTATATAAATGTTCTCTTTATCAGACCATTTTGTCCCAAAATTTAGAAAATTTCTATTTTGAAAAAAATCTGTTTTTTCCCCGTTATCTTCTGCAGGCCAGTTAGTTCTACGTCAGCCTGAACACCTAAATTCAGCCAATCATATATCAACGGTCATCTGTCAATCAAATGTTTTCAGTCATAGCATCTTGATTCATATGTCGCAGCTAATATACGCAACGGTTGAAATCAGGATCCTTTCCTTTCCCATTGAGTTGCGTCCCAGTGTTCACGGGGATGGACGTCTGTGTCTTCAGCAGGCGTAGAGCTAACAGAACTGGCAGCGTTGCGAGGCAAGGGCTCAAACATGTACGGCTGGAAGCCTTCTACACCAAACCAAGCTTCTGCCGCCCTGGCGTCCTCTTCCACAACATCTTCGTCCCCGCTTTCCTCCTCTAAATAAAAAATGGATGACGGAGGAGACTCATCCACGACCTCCGACACTAAACTCTCCTTCTCTTGCATGTTTCCTCTGTCCATAGCGTTCCTTGACAGCGTCGTTTCTAAGTCACCAATTTAGTGCTACTTGGTCCCAATGGAATTTCCCATTGGGAACCTGCTAGCACTAAGATGCTAACTGTCAGGTCTAACACCTAAAACACTGTAAAACAAGGAAAGAAAGGCACAGAGTCAGAATTCTTTTTATTCGCGAGGAGAGTAGAAAGAGACCGTGCAGGTACATCTCCAGCCCACTCTGCCGGTCTTCAGCTTTCTCCCCTCTATTTATTAAAGTCAGAGGGGGGGGCTCCCTAGTTACACAAGCTGAGGTGCTGCTAAAGGAATAGGAAACAAGAAATACAATTCAATTTGCAGCCTCAGTGAACAGGTCAATTTGCATTTAAATGTCTTGCTGTCAAATGGTCCGAGAACCTCCTGGTTTTGTTAAGCTTGAGCAATACCTCCTGAGAGTTGACCTATACTGCTTGTGCATCACCTCTCTGGAACAGTAATATGTCACACATTATACATCATAAGAACAAACATTAAGCATCTTATATATTATACATAATTATTCCAACACTAACTGGTTAGCAAGATGCTTCCGACAAATCGGCCACAACCAAACTTGCTTGTGAACCTTCCACCACAACAATCCCGCCCCCTTGATTAACGACCAATCACATTCCCTTTATTCACGCGTGTAAAGTCGGGCACCACTGGGGAGAATTCGGAAACGTAACGGTTGGAACAGCCGCTTCCCTACGACTTTAAAAGAACGCAGAAGGTTAGAATGCGAGGAGAGAAAATCCTGCTCTCAGATTGAAAGTGTAGGCTGTTGTCTTTTAGCAGGAAATAATCTCCCATAGAGAGATTATTTGCACATCTTGGTGCACAGGAGGGAGCGGGCGGCACTATGTCCGTGCTTTAGCGATCAATGCAGTCGGGCCGTTCGAGGCCATCGACCTGCTTCGATCAATAAACCAAAAGTTACAGCGAGCTCCTCAAACAGAGCTGCACGGGAGTTCAGAGCGGCGTGGAGCCAACCGCCTGTTTCAGCACAGAGGGGCAGGCAGGACCCGGGCCGGGGGCCGGATACGGTTGAAAACTTTTGCCTTGATATAAACATAGTTAATATCAAAGGTAACAAATTAACAGATATAAATATACTTTATATAATTTACTAACAAATAAGAGGATAAAGTTCCTTATAAAGTCCACTGGAATGGTTTTGTAATATCGAATCGCCAATCATGGCCCTTTTTTAAATAACTGCAGCCGCTCCAAATCTACCCGCTGCTCAATAAACGAAGAAAATACTGTTACCATGGAGACACAGGAAGTTTAAAACAGACCTTTTAGTTTCTGAAGTTTTAGAAGTTTGACTTACTGAGATAACAATACTGATGACGCACCAAAGGTTAAAGGGGGGGGGGGGGTTACTATTTAATGACTAATTACTGTCTCTGCTGACGGGCAGAACTCTGGGCTCTCCAGAAATAAATTTCTCTCCATTTGGTCCAAGTTGTTTGATGCTCAGCAGCAGAGCTGAGCGTCTCTAGATCTAACGGCGAGCTGTGACATCACTTCCTGCTGGCTGGTTGCAGGAACGTGAGGAACGACCGAGCGACGCCCGCTGAAATCGCCTCCTACTACCAGCACTACGTGTCCCAGATGTCCCTGGAGCAGAACTTTGCCTGCGGGACCACAGTTACCACGGTAACCAGAGAGCCCGCTAAGGCGGACGGCTCCGCCCCCTGCTGGAGAGTGTCGGGTCTGCAGCTGAGGGAGGCTGAAGTTCTAGAAGGTGCTGTTAAAGAACAGGCGGTGGTTGATGTTCTAGGGCACGGTGGGTAAACTGGTTTAACTGGTTTCTCTGCCTGCAGATGGTTGCTCGGTAACGGAGGAGGTTCCTTTCTCGCTGCTGGCCCACAGCGTGGTGCTGGCCACGGGAACGCACGACGTCCCGGCCCGGCTGGGCGTGGAGGGCGAGGAGCTGCCCTTCGTGGTCCACTCCTTCTGGGAGCTGGAGGCGGCCATCTCTCGCGGCGAGCTCGACCAGTCCTCGGACCCGCTGCTGGTGGTCGGGGCGGGGCTTACGGCTGCAGACGCCGTGCTCGCCGCTCACCATCTCAACACGTCGATGTTCCACGCCTTTAGGCGCTCGGTCAGCGACCCGGGGCTCATCTTCAACCAGCTGCCCAAACTGCTGTACCCAGAATATCACAAGGTGAGGCTCCGGTGGCGGCGGCTCCCGCCCGGCGGCTCCCTCCTGGTGGCTCCCGCCTGGCGGTCACTGTTGGCCCGCCTCCATCTGATGCTGCAGAAACTAATGTCTCTTCTCCCTCAGGTCCATCAGATGATGACCCAGCAGCAGCACCGACCCGCCCCTCAGACGCCGGAACCGGCGCAAAGCCTCGGCTCCTTACCCTCCTCTTCCTCACGCCCCCCTTCGTCTTCCTACCCCGGCTACCTGAGCTTCCCGTGCCACCGGGTCGCAGCCTTCCGGCCGGACAGGAAGTGCGTCCTGGAGTCGGACTCTGGCCATCAGACGGTGGTCCAAGTCTCCAAGGCGCTGGTTCTGATCGGCGCCCACCCTAACCTCTCCTTCCTCCAGGATAACGGCCGCTCCCTCGGAATAAACCCGGAGGAGCCCATATCCTGCCGCAGAAACCCCATAGACGTGGACCCGTTCACCAACCGGGTTCTGGCTGCGGACGGACCCGGGCTGTACGCCATGGGCCCGCTGGTGGGCGAGAACTTTGTCCGCTTCCTGAAGGGAGGGGCGCTGGCCATCGCCGGGGATCTGTCGAAGCGGCGGAGAGGAGCGCCGCTTCTGGACTCGTAGCTAGAACCCAGGAGGTTGAAGGATAGGGACCTAATCCGACCTCCGAGTCCGCTGAGCCAGAACCGAAGCGGTTTGGTGCAATAAGCTTGGCGGGACGCCGTCTGAACCCCAGCAGAAGCTCCGGCGACGTCCTCACGGTGCATAAGCTGTTTGTTTTTAAACCTCAGAACTTTCTGCTGTTTCAAGGCCGGGTTCGGCGCGACCAGCAGTCCGGATCGGACCGGTTCTGTGTGAAGCTGCTCTTATTTATTCATTTCTGTCAGTTTGATCTTTTCTAACTTTTGAAATCAGAACCTGAAGAAGCAGAATTTAATAAAATCTACATTTTAAATACATTTTCATAATAAATATTCATATAATCTTTTCTAAAATTAATCTTTTTTTTTCTCTTATTCTTCCTTAGATAATTTTAACACATTAAAACAAAGTCACTGATTTCTAAACCAACAGGAAAATAAAATCCTTCCCATCGACGGCGTCTGATAACATTCCGTATATTCGTGCACTTATTCTACTCTGAGTTTAAAAATTTATTTTATTTTAACAAATCAGCCCACCGGTTAGCACTGATGCTAACTGGTGGCTACAGAGCTGATCTCCATTTATTCCCTGATTGCTGATTGTCCGTTGGTAAACCGGGGTTGAAGTGAAGCCATCGGCCGCCATATTGGTACTCCCTACTTAGACTGGTCAATTCTATTGAGTTTATTTCTATAGCTCCAATTCACATCATGTCATCTCAGGTCACTTTCCAGTTCACCAGATCATCCAGTCAGATTGATTCAAAGTTTTCTATCTAAGGAAAACCAGCTGATTGCATCGACTCATTGACTCAAATACAATCCCTCACACTAAGCATGCTTGTAGCGACAGTGGAGAGGAAAAACTCCCTTTGAACAGGAAGAAACCTCCAGCAGAACCAGGCTCAGTGTGAGCGGCCATCTGCTGAGGCCCACTGGGGTTCAAGGAGACAGAAGCAGTCAAGGTCAGAATGTAAACAATCACTGCGCAACAACATCAATCAACCATGATGTTCTCATGTTCAGGGACTGAAGACTTTAAAATAAACATAAATTCATCACTTTGACACAGACTGGCTGTTTCATAGCATCAGTAGATTAACTTTAACAATCGGCCCATCACATTGCAGAGTCATTATGAAGTTAATGAAGTCTATAAATCATGTAACATATTATACAATCCAAAGGGATTTAAATATTTTCGGAGATTTTTTTGCTACTTCACTTAATAACAGCAATTATTTCACTGCTGCTAATGCTTCAGCAGGGAGCGATGCTATTGGCTGGCCTAGAAGTCCTTCAATGATGTCATCGCTTAAATTACATATTTATTTGGTCATGCTTTCATCCAGCCTAGTAGAGAGGAAAATAAACAGGCAGGACAGAAGAGGAATAGGGCCACTGGGGAAAAATAAGTTCATTTATTTTATGTATTTTAAAATGGGAAAAAAGTCAGAATTCTGTGATTAAAGTCAGAGTCCTGAGATTGGCCATAATCCAGCCTCTATTTCCCTGGGCATAATCCTTTTACAGAAGAAAGTGATTAAAGACACTCCAAATATATTTACAACTAAAGATCTAAAAAATTATTTTAAGTATTCAATGTTTTATCGAAACTAATGGATCTAATTATTATTATTATCAAATTCAGCTTTAAGAGAGTTAGCAGAGACAAGCAGTGGATAATTATAATAGTCTTTGGTGTAATGGTTTATATTCAAAACAAATTTCAAAGGGCTACATAAGAATATAAAATAAGCAGATTAAATGTATAAGATTAAAATACAAGAAACTAAAAGCAAAACATTTAAAGGACAAAAATATGTTCTTTCTTGACTTCTATTTTCTGTGATTTTGCAAATGGAAGTGATCCAAGTTTAAAATAAAAAACATCTTATTTCAAGTGCGTAGTATCTAATATTTTAAAATTCAGCGATAGAGTTGATTCCTTCCCGCTATCATCGCAGATCCAACCGCTTTACAGGAGAGCAGAAGACCTCACCTGTTCAGCCAGGCCAGCAATTCCCTCTAATGCCCTTCTTTTCAGAGACATAGACAGGTATGGGGCTTTGCAGGCTAACAAAGAAGCCAAATGACCCCCATTCCAAAGGGGGGGACCCGTTCATCCGTTTCTATTTGCATGTTTTCTAAACTACAACCAGGCTTTGTTGGGCTGCTGGATAAAGCCTTGAACTAAACGCTATTTCTGACATTTTGAATTGAAAAAGCTTCCTGGATGGAAGAGAAACGTCTTCAAACTTGGAAACAAATTGGCTGAACAGGCGAGGTCTTCTGTTCCCCTCTGAAATGGTTGAGGTTGTGATGATAGCGCCAAGAAATCAACTTAGTTACAGGTTTAACCCCTTTGCTACTCTATAAACCAGGAGCAACCAATTGAAAATCAGCAGGGTCCACATAAAAAAATAAAATCAACCAGTAAAGGTCCGGAGATGTTTAAATATAACCTGTTACCTTAAACAGAAATTAACACTGAAATAAAAGGTTTTTATGCATCCATGTTGTACATTGAATTTTCAAGTAAAAAAAAAAAAATCTCCTGATTCCCATATTTTCTCAAACCCCTGAACTGATCGTTTGTTATTTCTTTCTTAATGTTGGCAGTGGGCTTTATGCTGCCCTGCAAGGCTTTAAACCTGGGTTTGAATGGAGACTAAGCCATTCTCAAGCACATATCAAGGAGCTCATTTCGAGCCTGAATCCAGATTGTTAAAGTCGAAGGGAAATAATATTTAAACGTCAAATCATTCTGGCTTAAACATGTATATAAATGTTCTCTTCATCAGACCATATTGTGCCAGAATTGAGAAAATTTCTGTTTTAAAATCTGTGGGGTTTTTTTCCCGTTTTCCTGAACACCTAAATTCAACCAATCATATATCAACCGTCATCTGTCAATCAAATCCAATAATGACCTGATTACCACACAGGTTAGTTCCTTCCATCCTTCTGATTAGTTTGGTAGAATTAGATGCAGTGTGGATTCAGATAATGGATAAAAACAAACCTAACATATTTCATAAAGTGAGGTTAATCTATGCAGCATTTTAACAACAGTGACATAGTTAGTTACTATAGTCAACTGCAAAAAATAAATCCTTAACGAAACGCTGACGAGGAATTTATTTATCAAGATTCGAAATGGAGAGAAAAACATGTTTTTCTCATCAAATACCAATTTCTGTTCTAATTTAACTTTTAAAAATGTTTTGAACCCATCCAGGGTTCTTTTCTGATTCTTGTTTATCAAATTAGATCAATTAAATATTCAGGCTGATAATAAAAATGTTATTTTATCAGCCGGAATTTTTTCTGTTTGCATCTGAAATAGATTTTGTTTAGTTTACAGTAACTAAGAGCTTTATTTGCAGTTTCTTTATATTTGCTTGTAGTGTTTATAGTTATTAGATATTATACTGTGATTGTGGCTAATAAATGTAGCATTGAATTTCTTCCTTTACTTTTATGCAAACAGATGGAAATAAAAGCAGAGCTGAGCTCACTGCTATTAAATCTACAAAAGTCAAATATAATGTAGAAATTAAATGTGTAGTTTTTTCTGCTGTTCAGCTATCATATATAAATTCAAATTTATATTATAAAATGTAAACCGTTATAATTTGAGTTGTGATTCTCCAGATCTGTGAAATAATTAACTGAATTAATTGGTTATTAATAAATAAATCAATAATAAATATAAAATAAACTAGAATTAAAGTAACATGCCCCAATTTATTTTTGTTGTCTTGTATAGAAATTAAGTAAAACGTACGACGGAGTATTAGGGCCACACATGAGGAGAAAAAACATTTTTGTCATGACGACATTAAACTCGACATGTCAACTTTAAAGTCGACATGTCGACTTTAAACTCGCCATTTCGAGAATAAAGTTGAAATGTCTTGTTGAGTTTAATCTCGACGTGTCGACAATAAAGTAGAAATTGGTTCAAGAGAGCCAACCGCTGCACAGGTTACATGCACAGATTCCAGAATCAGACGTGCCTTGTGTAGATGATTTGGTCAAATTGTACTTTCTGTGATGATTATACAGTTATACAGTTGCAGCACGTCAAAGACTACCTTCACTCTTAAAACGCAGACTGCAGCTGTGGAGCGCGGTTGCTCTTTTCTCCAAACTTTGGAATGTCGAGATTAAAGTCGCCACGATATATCAACTTTATTCTCGAAATGGCGAGTTTAAAGTCGACACGTCGAGATTAAACTCAACAAGACATTTCAACTTTATTCTCGAAATGGCGAGTTTAAAGTCGACACGTCGAGATTAAACTCAACAAGACATTTCAACTTTATTCTCGAAATGGCGAGTTTAAAGTCGACACGTCGAGATTAAACTCAACAAGACATTTCAACTTTATTCTCGAAATGGCGAGTTTAAAGTCGACACGTCGAGATTAAACTCAACAAGACATTTCAACTTTATTCTCGAAATGGCGAGTTTAAAGTCGACACGTCGAGATTAAACTCAACAAGACATTTCAACTTTATTCTCGAAATGGCGAGTTTAAAGTCGACACGTCGAGATTAAACTCAACAAGACATTTCAACTTTATTCTCGAAATGACGAGTTTAAAGTCGACACGTCGAGATTAAACTCAACAAGACATTTCAACTTTATTCTCGAAATGGCGAGTTTAAAGTCGACACGTCGAGATTAAACTCAACAAGACATTTCAACTTTAAACTTCAAGTTTAATCTCGTCATGACAAAAATGTTTTTTCTCCTCATGTGTGGCCCTAATACTCCGTCGTAAAAACGTTTTTAAAATGGGGGGAAAACATTAAAAAAAATAAATCCAAATAAGGTCAAATTAAAGATATAGCAGCGATTCATAGAAATCAGCTGAAAGTAAAAGAACGAATATGACAAATTTAGGACGTTATAATGCAGATAGAAATACTTAGAAATTACTGGGCTGTAAATCACATATGAGGCCAAAGGATGGAAGAAAAAATATCTTTATAAAATTAAAGTCATTTAAATGACATTAATAACACAGTAGTTGGACTAGACAGTCGCAGCACATCGCTGCCCCCTGCTGGTCCTCCTGCAAATGATGCAGTCAGCTTGGAGCTGAAGGCCTCCTCATCACCTGCAGTGAAAGGAGCTGAGATGAACCCTCCCTTCTCAAACATGACGGGGGGGGGGTCAGATCCCTGACCTGTAGCTGGCAGAAAGCTTTCAGGATGAGTTGGAGCAGAAATCGAGAGCCGGACCTTCTCATCCATCATCAGTGTGTGACCTCTCAGATGAAGAAGGGTCACAGAGGATCATAAAGGCTCCTGGAGATCATGGATGGCTTCCCACACCTGGTGTGTGAATCTGGGTAATTTTGACTAACTTGTAACTCTTCCTTCTCACTAGTAAACAACTCTCAATGAAAAGTACTTTCATTTTGGGATAAGTCACCAATTTAGTGCTACTTGGTCCCAATGTAATTTCCCATTGGGAACCTACTAGCACTAAGTTGCTAACTGGTTAGCAAGATGCTTCCCACAAACTGGCTACAACCAAACATGGTTGCGAACCTTCCGCTACAGCATTCACTATATTCACTCGTGTAAAGTCGGGCACCACCACGGCCATAACATTATTCTACAGTGATTTACTCATTACTTTAATTTCAACTTAACCTCGCCTAATGATAGGTAATATGTTTGGAGCACAGAAAGTCCAATCTTGGTTTAATATTGGAGAGCACTAATAAGAGATCATCTTCCACATTCAATCGCGATCTGCGATTATTTTTAAGGTACATCAGTGCAGAGAAAGTCTTTTCATACAAGTAGGTAGTGCCAAACGACAGCAGCACATCAAAAGCCGCTTTTTCTCATAGTAGCTTCATCTGGTCTGTTCCTGTTTGGCTGTGACTCCATCCTGGAGAGAAATAGCAGCTGTGCTGCTGCCATCAACACCTTTGTTTCTAGATGTTGGAGCTTGGCCTGTTTTCCAGTGTAGTCCTGTTTCTCTGACTGTGACTAACTGGATGTGCTCTCTTCATCCTCTGACATGGGAGCTGGCTCGGAGCTCGTCTGCCTGGCTGTGTGTTTCCTGGACGGGGCCGCCTGTGGAGCTGGTTGACAGTTGCCTTTTGTATCTATGCTTCTTTTTCTATGTCTGCTTCTGTCTCCTTGAACCCCAGTGGGCCTCAGCAGATGGCCGCTCACACTGAGCCTGGTTCTGCTGGAGGTTTCTTCCTGTTCAAAGGGAGTTTTTCCTCTCCACTGTCGCTACAAGCATGCTTAGTGTGAGGGATTGCTGAAGAGTCAATGAGTCGATGCAATCAGCTGGTTTTCCTTAGATAGAAAACTTTGAATCAATCTGACTGGATGATCTGGTGAGCCGGAAAGTGACCTGAGATGACATGATGGGAATTGGAGCTATAGAAATAATGATCTGGTGAACTGGAAAGTAGAAATAAACTGAATAGAATTGAACAACGGATCAAACAGCTCAAACCATGGTGCTGAAAACGGCGCCGTTCCTGCTGCTGGAAACAGAAAAACTGAAAAAACATCAGGTCCACTCAGGAATCACAACACGAGGCAGAAGCTTCTGGAAAGATTTAATCTCACAAACTTTCACTGTTTCTAACAAACAGGATGTCAGATGGAAACAAAAAGAAAAATGCGTCCCGTCAGTCTCTGAAGCCGTGAGGACAGTAACGGTCTGATGAGCATGCAGGGTTCTCCGTCGAGGTCCGAGGTCGCACACAGACATGATGAACAGTTTCCCCAGAAGAACCGGAGCTCCAAAGCAGGCAGGAGGGCACCGTGCGGCGAGCCGACTGAGGCAGCAGGAAGCCCAGACCTGAGTAGCTCCACTAACACTGCTTCTAATCCTGCTCCTAATAACAGCTTTACTTTTATTCTTTAAACACTTTTATGGGGGGGGGCTTTTAAAGATAAAACATTTACCCGTATCTGTGGGAAAGGGTTGCAATAAAAAAATAAATTATTACCTTAATAAACCAAAAAATAAAATATAACTTCTGCTCTATTCAATTCCTGCTCCTGGGGCTGAGTTCCTGTTGCTGTCCAGCAGGGGGCGGTGTCGCCCTGCGGCCAGCCTCAGCCTCAGTCAGAGGAAGCTTTGCTGAACTAATCTGATTGGCCAACGGTGTGAAATCCAGCTCCAGGGTTGGGTTAGGACTCTGACATAGATTTCTATAGAAATATAAACTTTTTTCTATATTTTCAGGCAGGACTGCCTCAGAAATTAACACCAGAAAACCTTTTAAAAGGAATCTTATTATCTTTTTGGTCTCATTTTCTATTATTGTGATTTCTATCACGTTTTTTTTAAATATCTATCAAAAAATATTACTCTGACTCTTCATCGGTCCAATTAACAAATCCCATGAAAAGCGGCTCTGATCCGTCCTCTGAAACTTGAGCCGAACTCTTTCCATGAGATCCGCTAACAGCAGCTAAGCTAACACCTGGACACATCTTTAAAGTGACGTTTACGCCTCTAACGTTACGAACCACGGACATTCTCAGAGTACAAGGCGAGCCGACGACAGTCCGTTCATCCGCTTCGGTTTCTGAGGGAGCGAGGAGAGTGAGGAGGAGGTGACGGCTGGCGGTCCGGCTGCTGGGTGGGGTCAGCGGGGGGGACCGGGCCCGCAGGAAGTGAGGTTCTGTGGCGTCGCTGTGCAGAGGAGGACAGATGTTTGATCCTCAGAAGCTGAAAACGTTTCTGTGGTTAAAGAGAAGCTTTAATATGGAGAATGACTCCCCCTAGTGGACGGACACCAGGTTCCCTTCATCGGCGCTCTGAGCAGCCGTCCTGTTAGGATGCCACAGAGCGTGGGCGCTCACTGGTCCAGTGGGCGGGGCCTGTAGGGAATGTTAGAAGCACAGAGGTCCTCATAAGAGCAGAAATCCACCATGAGGTGTTTTTCCACTGGCCCCCCTTCCTCTGTCCTACTGATGTCCAGAAAAACCCGTTTCCACGGCTACAGAGGAAGGGTCTGGAGAACATGGCCGCTGCAGCAGGGCCTGAACAGATCACAGTATCAGGTGTGTGTGTGTGTGTGTGTGTGTGTGTGTGTGTGTGTGTGTGTGTGTGTGGAGACCGGGCGGTTGAACAGAACCATGCCAGTTTGGTCCCACAGACCCTCCCAGAACCCGGCCGGGGGCCCGGATGTGCGCGCTCTCTGAGGGTCCGGCGCTACAGCAGGTTTTCGTCTCGAAGGCTCTCCAGAATCTGGATCAGACTCTCCAGTCCGAACACGTAGCCCCGGTCTGGCCCGTCGTGCACGGCCGTGTCGCCGCGGAAACCCTTGAAAGTGGAGTGGGCAAAGTCGATCATTCGGACGTCCACCAGGGGGGACCGCTGTGGAGCCGAGGAGGGACAATCCGGGGGGGCGAAGGGGCAGCGGTCGGACTTGGTGGGCAGAGCTTGTGTAGGAGGGTGAGAAGAGGGGGGGTCTGAGGCCGCATGTCCAGGTCCCTCAGAGGACAGAGACCCCAGGACCGGGTTCTGGACCGGGTCCGCTCCACCGGAGGCGTTGGTGGGGACACCAGAAGGATCTGCGGGGGTCTTCTGCTGCCGGGCTGCGTTCTGGCCCGGTCCGGGTCCCGGGGGGCCTTCAGGTTCCTGCACAGTCAACAATGAAGCGTCCAATCAGTACGGTCACAAAGCAGGAACTAAAACTAGGATCAGAGGTCCAGTTGGACCCGCCGGGCCAAACATGGAGACGCTTTCTCAGATAGGAAGTCAGAATTCTGCCCAAAGACCTACAGTCCATCGGGTACCTGGTCTGGTACCAGGATGGACGGTACCGGTACCATCGGCTCAAGTGCATCCTGGTCCTCTTTGTTTAGGCTTCACGAAAAAGACCAAAATCCTATTTATAACTAAACCAGAATGTGTAAAAGGTGAAAAAATATTTTACTGTCTGAGATAGGGCTGGGTATTGTTCAAAAATTTTCTTGCGTTTTATTTTAAGCTCTGATTTTTCCATTTACATTTTTCCTCTTACATAAAAAAATAAATAATTCAGTGTCTAATATTCACTGTTACATTGTGAGGACCTTTTTACTTAGCAGTTTTCCTTTAGAAAAATGACCATGTCTGACAAACAAGCCCGTTGAATGGGATCCTACTGACAGCGCACCGCTGGGATGTGGGGGTCTGAGCGGCTCCCACAGAAATATTGGAAGGCAGGATGAACTGACTGCACTGATTAAGTTTTCAGGTGGATTTTCCCACTTAAAAACATAATAAAACTACTTTATTCCCACTGATCACAGCAAATATAGCTGCAAGGCAAAGAAAGGATAGAGTAGCTCCGCCCAACGCGCGTCAGAAGCTGGAACAAGCAGCAAAAAGGAAGCAGCAGATGTGATTTTGCTGCTCCTGCTGCGTCCAGTTCGAAAGCAGCATGATTCACTCCGCTCTGGCTTTGCTCCGCCCACTGCCTGCAGAGAGGAGGATGGTCGCGCCGGCTGCGGTCCGCTCTTCTTGCAGTCAAACACCGAGCAACTTTCTGCTCTTAAATTGTTTCCGTGCACGATGTATTGCATTGCGCACTATTGGCATCAGTCTTAATAAAGTGAAGCCACACTTTTGACCTGGGGGGCATTTTAAAGGGGTTCCACGACGCTGCAACCAGTTCACAACAGATACACATGAACCCTGGCTGTAGGCGTGACCACCTGTGTATTTTTCCTGGATGACGCAATCACGTTAAGTGTTACAGCCAATCACCAAAACTTGGTACCGAAAGACGAGGCATGTTTCGATTCTCTGTAGAACCGAAGCATTTCGGTCGGTACCATAAAAGAACCGAAGTTTGGTACCCAGCCCTAGTCTGAGATAATCAATGTGTTTAAGGCCTTTCTGGCCAATCTCTGCCTGATCTGCCCTGGAAATGGGATCCTCTTCTACTTCTGGCAGCTCATTTTTTTCAGCGTTGCACGCAGCTACAGCTCACACTGTGCGACCCGACACTCTGATGCAATCTACCTGCTCACACTGTACGTCTAATCAATTAAAAATCCAAAGAATAAAAACCGTTTCAAACCAAGCAGCGGTCTAATCTGCCCTCGAATAGGAACGTCTGCAGATGCGTTATTTCAGAAGGCCGGCCTCACCTTCCCCTCGTAGATGATGAGCAAAGAGGACGAGTAGAAGCGGTACGACGGCTGTCTCTCCAGAACCACCTTCAGGCTGCGAAGCTTATTTAGGATGGGCTCAAAGAGGTCCCGCCTCAGGCCCCGCCCATTGTGCAGGTACTGGTAGAGGGCCTGGCGGAAGCCTTCGCTGGACAGGCCGCGTCCGTAGTACTTGTTCCTGCAGAGGTAGTGGCCTGTGTTCAGCTGGTAGACCTGCACAGACGGGGAGGGAAAAAGATGACACAAACATCTGAAGGTGTTTGGAGATGAAGCTTGTTGGTCTGCGTAGTTTTAAACATCGGAGTAACAGAACCTTCACCGACTGAGTTACAGGAAATTAACTCTCCAGAACAAATTTCCTCAAATTTAAGGAGTGTGTGAGGAAGAATTTAGCTCCTGCTATCTGTAGCTACGTTTAAAGGAAAAGTCCGGTCAGATTCAGAATTCAAACTTCGGTATGACGGCATAAAGTCTTAAAATTACGAGAACAGGGTTTATAAAGGAATGAATGACTCTAATTTAATGCTCTTAGAAATGACTTATTTATATATATATATATATATATATATATATATATATATATAAAACAATATATATATATATATAAAACACGGCAAAAATCCTCAGTCATCATTTGCGTCGACAGGCTGCAGCCATGAACAGAATTCCTCGTTTTCCAGCCACTTTTGTTGAAATTTGCATTTTCCCATTCTCTAGCTTTTTCCTCAACTTTGGGCTTCTTTACCGGACACACGGCTTTACGATCAACCAGAAGCAGTTAAAATATATCACGATCTATATAGCATGAATCAAGATGCTATGACCAAAAATATGTGATTGACAGATGACTGTTGATATATGATTGGATGAATTTAGGTGTTCAGGCTGACGTAGAACTAACTGGCCTGCAGAAGATAATGAAAAAACACAGATTTTAGGAAGGGATTTTTTATTTATTTAAATTTTCTAAATGTTGGGACAATATCGTCTGATAGGGGGAACATTTATATACATGTTTAAGGCAGAATGATTGACATTTAAATACGATTTCCCTACAACTTCACAAAAAGCACTTTTAATGCCACGATAATCATATTTAATGCATTTTTAATGGCAATTAATTCAAAAAATAATATTTTAATGACTTTTAATGATTTTTAATGACCAGCGGAAACCCTGGATTATGTGGATTAGGTTTGCAGACATAAGTTATGATGTATAAACCATGAAGATTTTGAAAACAAAGGTTCAGCTGCACATCTGCATATGTATTTGTGTCTGTTGAATGAAAACAGCATAATAAGTCATGGTTTAATAATCAGACTTAAAAAAAAATAGGAAACAAATTTTGCTTCAACAGTTTACCAGCATGTGTAATTGTTTTTGTATAACATTTAGCTTTACGATAATGCAATATATGAATCCTACAACCATGATACTGAATAGTTTTATCTGTTCCTTATTTTCCAGCTCATTCAAAGAGAAATCTGCTGATTTTAAGACTTATTTTCAGGTCAGTTTTGGTGCTGATGTGTTCAGGTGCATCGCGGAGCCCAGCCCTCTACCTGCATGCCACACACTCTGACTCCCAGGGTGGCCGACGTGCTCTGCTCGCACTTCTTCATCTGCCTGGCCGCCTTCTCCTCGGAGGCGTCGTCGCCGTGCTGCCGGGTGCCCATCTTCAGGTCCAGGATGCAGGGGTAGGAGAAGTGGTGCACCACGTTCTCCAGCAGCAGGAACTCTGGTTGGGGGGCAGCAGTTAGGGAATGAACCGCTTTGAGCGCACAGGAAACAGGAAACATGCCTTTCAAAGTAAAAGCCCTGCTGTAATGAGCAGAGATTTCAATGATCTAGAAACCACTGGAACTTCTGCTGTTTTGGTTCATTAGCCTCCGGCTGCAGCAGGTCTGCCGGTTCTCCAGAACCTGTGGTCCCTCAGAGGGCATCACGATAATCCCACGCTGATTCCACCCTTACAAAGAAGCACTACATGCATGTATACAGATTTTAAAACTTCAAATGAGCGACTTTACTGGATTGAGGACAATCAGCCTGCTGGTGGGATTTCTATAAAGAATAACATCAAACTTATCAGAAATATAACCAACTTTACAAAGTTCAACGATGCAAATATACTAGAAGTTACCTGCATTTAGCTTAATGAAAGACAAGTCAGCAGAACTGAAGTCCAATCAGAGCCTCTGTGATTTTAAAAGTGCATTTTGTTAAATTTTTACTATATTTCAAATGCAAATAATAATAATAATAATAATAATAGGAACTAAGAACTTTACTGATTGGAGAAATTCACTCCCTGCATTTAACCGCCTCCACTTGCGGAGCAGTGGGCTGCCATTGTGCAGCGCCCAGAGAGCAATCAGGGGTTAAGGGTCTTGCTCAGGGACGCAGAGTAGAGGCTGTGGGAGTTGAACTCAGAACCTCCAGGACCCAAGCATAATGCTCTAACCAGTAGGCTGCCACTCCACAAAATGAACCAAAACTTCAGTATCTGGAAGAGGCGAAGACTTCCTTGTGATCTCATTGGCTGATTGCTGCAGTGGGTGTGGCCTTACGCCACTGGTGTCTTGTAACAAATAATGGCCCCCTCCTGCCCCCGAGAACTGCCAGAGAACGCTGGGACCCTTTTTCCACCTGCATCTCCGCTCTTTTTGGCCCTCATGTCCCTCCGTTGTTGCACAAACTTGCCCCCACTTCCTCACCGCCTCGGCCGTATCTAGACCCACAGCTAGTTCCTGATTGGCCCTCTGGCGTTGTGGCGTGGAATAACATAGCGCAGACCACGCTTCAATATTGGGCATAAATCAAAAATATCTGCGACAAGCTCACTGCGACACTCTGCTGCTACGAGGCCGACACCATCGGCTTCACAGCGGATTTATTGAACGTTTTAATCTGTGTGCGGGGAGACGCTGACATGCAGAGTTTACAACATTCTTCATTTTGCAGCAGATGACTTTTTAGGTAGAGGAATAAATTTGTACTGCTACCGTTTGCAGCAACGGTTTTCGCGGCACATCTTACAAATTAGCGCCTTTTTCTCGATGTCCTCGGCATGAAATCCAAATCGCTGCCATACATCGCGCATTTGGAACACCTGCTGTCGCCATATTTCGTTTGCCGCTGTAGCTACCAGATCTGCTCTAGTCTTGCTAAATGCCAGTGACGTTACTCTAAATGATTGGCTGAACGTTGCTGCATGATGTAAAACATTGTGGTTGCCGGGACAACGATAACATCACGCAGCGCCCGTGTGCCGAGTCGGGAGCATCTGTAGCATTAGCATGTCTAATGACCGATAAAAGTTTTACCTGATCGATAAAAAACTGGAAAAAAAAAAATGTGCTTCTGGTCGACAAAATAACTGTGAGACCATGATATAAAGGAGGAGAGCTCGGTAGCGCTGTGGCTAGCTGTAGCTAACAGGTTAGCCTCTTTTAGCTCGGTCAGTTAGCCATAATAAGCTACACTACTTTTAACTTTGTGTCAACAACAACCGTTCGATTTCTCTAAGTTGTCTAAAATCTCTATGAAAGTCCTGTTTTAAGATGTTCCATTTGTCCTCCTCTAGCCTCAGATCTTAATAAAAAGAATAAAATAAGCGGAGACTTTTTTGGCACCGGCTTAATGTCATCATGCTAATATGTACTCACTGGTTGAGATAAGAGTGACTTTAACTATTGTGCGTAGAGAAACGCATTTATTCGATATGTTGCCCAGCTTTAGTCGAAACGCGGAGATCCGTCCGGTTCTGCCGGACGCAGAGGAAGGATACTGAAGAGTTTGCGGTCCTTGGATTCGGACCTCATGCGGCTGAGCTGCTGCTTGTGGCACACCAGGCTCCAGGGGTTGTAGCTGATCTTCTCCGAGGCCAGACCGCTGTTCCAGTCCAGCATCTGGAACGGAACGTCTGAGTGAACCTTTGGGTCCAGTCTGGGGCTCTTCAGGTCCGACACGCTGCAGGAGAGCAGAGAGTTCCTGTTAGAGGCCATCAACTCAGATTTCTACTCCTCCATGCTGCCACTGTCTGCCTCCAGGCATATATATATATTTCTGGAATTTTTGGCTTTTCAAATTTCCATTTAAAAATTGTGTTCTGTGTTTGCAACAATAATGGAACAAAGTTCACTCCGTACCTAAAGGTTGACCTTGACAATAATCTGTTAACATTTCAATGCCTCAGTTCATCAAACGAAGGCAGGAGATTCTTCAGAAATGTTTGGTAACCTACTGCAGGACAGCAGCTCTACGGCCCCATCCTCCCGGTTCTTACGTGTCAGAGGAGTCGGCGTCGTGCGCCTCCCTCCTGTCGGCCCGCTCCTCCTTGTGCTCTGTGGAGGAGGAGGATCGATGCAGGCTGCGCCGCGAGTGCTTCCGCCTGGGCTGCTCCCTCTCCTGGGGGTCCCGCTCCTCGTGCTCCCCCGTCATCCCCTCCATGTTGTCCACGTGGGGGTACGCCACCAGGTTGATGTAGCCGTCAGAGTCGCCTTCGAAGCAGACCAGGACCACACCTGAAGGACAGAATCAGACCGAGTTTCTGAATCTGCTTCTTCATCAGCAGCAGTGCATAGACCATGAAAAACAGCAACAGTCACTGGATGTCTGCATTCAGTAAATAAATAGATTTCACAAAAATAATCTATCAAGAAATGAATAAAACAACTTGTCACACTTGCCTCCAGTCGTTTGCATCGTTATTTTTGGGAACCCCTGATCTAAGCCTCCATCTTTAACCAGCAGAGGAGAACATATTGATTCCCAGTAATCAGAGCACCGCCTGTGTTATACGTTCAGCATTTCTTTAAACGCTCTGCTTTCAGTTGTAACTTTATGGAGGATAAAAAGTGCCACAATTAAATAAATAAATACAGCGATAAACAATTAATTAAATGTGTAATTCATTAAATAAATAAGGAATTAAATATATAAATGTGTCATTAATTTAATAAAATACGTCTTCATTTTATTAAAAAATATATATAATTATTTCAGTGTGCATTTAATTATTTCATGGTCCTGTGTCGCAGTGCATCGAAACCATTAAAAGAATCTGTCAAACTCACCCATCAAAGTTAGGGGGCGGGGTTAACGCGAATCGAGTCTCTGTAATCGATTTGCTTCGCCTTAATGTGCAGGGTGACCAATCAGGTGTTAGATAACCGCCCCCTAACTTTGATGGGTGAGTTTGACAGATTCTTTTAATGGTTTCGATGATGAAGACGTATTTTATTAAATTAATGACACATTTATATATTTAATTCCTTATTTATTTAATGAATTACACATTTAATTAATTGTTTATCGCTGTATTTATTTATTTAATTGTGGCACTTTATATTAGTGACGTGGTTTTAATTAATGAATGACACATTTATTTATTTAATTCCACATTTAATTAATTATTGACACATTTAATTATTTATTTAATGCTGTATTTATTTATTTAATTTTGGCATATTTTATCCTCCATATAACTAAATTAACCCCGCTAATTATAAATAGTTACACATTCCAGACTCCTTTTGTTTCATTAAATCAAATATTCACATGTTTTTAAGATATAGGGAAGAACCTCTGAATGACAAACTAAGATGTCATGTCTGGTTGGATCCTAAATAAACAATATTGTTAGAAAAATATAAATTTCATCATTTTATTTGTATTAACTTGCAGGCATTTGGCCTGCTAGGAACGTGTTTTTTTTAACTTCAAAGGAGAACAATTGGTTCTCCCAGGGTCTGGTCTAAAGCTACGTTCACACCTAAAGCAGCAGAGGCAGCAGGAGCAGCTGGTTTACATGTAAAGTCAATGGTTGATGTGAATCTTGGTGCATCTAAAGGTCCTGCAGCGCGTTGTGAGCTTCTGAGCATTTGACACGCGTGAGGCGCTTCATCATCAGCAGCTGCTGGAGTTGGAAACATTTAACTTTAGCTGCTGGACGCGCCACATCAACCAATGAGAGAAGCTGATCTGGGAGCTGGCAGGGAGTCAGACACAGCACTGCTGATGCAGAGCGCTATGATCACTCCTCTGAAACAGTTTATTAACGGCTAAATTAACTTCAAATGTAGAAACCTGCCGGCAGAATATGTTCGATTTTATTATCCTGGTGCCTGCCGTTTGCACTAGCTGAAAACAACAATGAGGCGACCGGAACAGAGGCTCCTATTGGATGGAATTCATAGTGACAGCGCAAACTACTTTTTACCCACTGATCACAGCAGATATAGCTGCCATTGTTCCAGGCTAAGAATGGATAGAGTAGCTCCGCCCAAAGTCCATCAGACCCACTTTCGACCGCGCAGCTGGAGCTTCAGCCGCGCGTCAGAACTAAACTGGTGCGAGCAGCAAAAATGAAGCAGCACTCGTGTTTTTGCTGCTTCTGCTGCATTCGGTCTGAACGTAGCATTATACAGCCATGCTGCTACATGTGACTGACCATCACCTGATATAAAATCGCACAAGGAAGTGTCATGCTTTATCACATGTAAACTTCTGACCCCTCCTGTTACTCCTTTCAGGGAGTGAAGATTCTCCCTTTGTGTCTTCTCTGCTCTTCTGCAGAGAACTAACTTGTGTGTTTGTTATTTTTAGGACAATAAGGGGTTATTATCATTTAATCCTAACAATCATTACAGTCACGATAAAGTCAGTTTTTCTCTATGAGACTTTCCATCCGTTTGCACCATCTGGAGAAAGAGCTCCATCTTTAAAACCCCTAAACAAGGACAGATTTGATCAAAGTGTCAGAAAATCTTTGGGCAAAACAACCTTGAAGGCTTGAAAAGCTCCTCCTGGGCAGCTGGCTGACTGCTGTTATTCCATCAGCAGGACAATGGCAGCAGGCAGAGATCCAGGGCTAAATATAGAGCCGCTGGGCTGCTGGCAACAGCAGGGTGGACTGAGGGGAATGCAGACCCACCAGGGAAAGGACAACAAATACTCAGACCCCCTAATGCAGTCAGCTGAAGGCAAACATGCAGGGAGAACTTTCTACGTTTTAGTGTTCATCTGCAGAACCTGTTCTCCAGGTCATAGTCTGACTCGTTAGCCAAAGAACCGAGACCCAGATCAACACACGGATGCATGTACAGAAGCAGCCATTTAAAATGGCTCATCCCAGTCAAACGCCAGCCGAATGGCAGCAAAATCCCCTCCAACTTCCAGCCACTGGAGTGAACCCCCTCTTACTTTACTCCAAACTCCACCTTTCCACTGAATTACATTTCATGCCAGTAATAATATTTTAGTACAAAGATTGATGTTTAACAAAAAGAACTATAGGGGACCAGCCAAGGACCAGCCAAGGACCAACCGAGGACCAGCCAAGGACCAACCGAGGACCAGCCAAGGACCAACCGAGGACCAGCCAAGCACCAACCGAGGACCAGCCGAGGACCAACCAAGGACCAGCCGAGGACCAACCAAGCACCAACCAAGGACCAGACAAGGACCAGACAAGGGACAGCCAAGGACCAACCAAGGACCAGACAAGGACCAGCCAAGGACCAACCAAGGACCAGCCAAGGACCAACCAAGGACCAGCCAAGGACCAACCGAGGACCAACCAAGGACCAGCCAAGGACCAGCCAAGGACCAACCGAGGACCAGCCAAGGACCAACCAAGGCCCAGCCAAGGACCAGCCAAGGACCAGCCAAGGACCAACCAAGGCCCAGCCAAGGACCAGCCAAGGACCAGCCAAGGACCAACCAAGGACCAGACAAGGGACAGCCAAGGACTAACCAAGGACCAGACAAGGGACAGCCGAGGACCAACCAAGGACCAACCAAGGACCAGACAAGGACCAGACAAGGACCAACCAAGGACCAGCCAAGGACCAGCCAAGGACCAACCAAGGACCAACCAAGGACCAGACAAGGGACAGCCGAGGACCAACCAAGGACCAGACAAGGGACAGCCGAGGACCAACCGAGGACCAACCGAGGACCAACCAAGGACCAGACAAGGGACAGCCGAGGACCAACCAAGGACCAGACAAGGGACAGCCGAGGACCAACCAAGGACCAGACAAGGGACAGCCGAGGACCAACCAAGGACCAACCAAGCACCAGCCGAGGACCAACCAAGGTCCAACCAAGGACCAGACAAGGGACAGCCGAGGACCAACCAAGGACCAGACAAGGGACAGCCGAGGACCAACCGAGGACCAATCAAAGACCAACCGAGGACCAACCAAGGACCAGACAAGGGACAGCCGAGGACCAACCAAGGACCAGACAAGGGACAGCCGAGGACCAACCAAGAACCAGACAAGGGACAGCCAAGGACCAACCAAGAACCAGACAAGGGACAGCCAAGGACCAACCAAGGACCAGACAAGGACCAGACAAGGGACAGCCAACGACCAACCAAGGACCAACCAAGGACCAGACAAGGGACAGCCAAGGACCAACCAAGGACCAGACAAGGGACAGCCGAGGACCAACCAAGAACCAACCAAGGACCAGACAAGGGACAGCCAAGGACCAACCAAGGACCAGACAAGGGACAGCCAAGGACCAACCAAGGACCAACCAAGGACCAGACAAGGACCAGACAAGGACCAACCAAGGACCAGCCAAGGACCAACCAAGGACCAACCAAGGACCAGACAAGGGACAGCCGAGGACCAACCAAGGACCAGACAAGGGACAGCCGAGGACCAACCAAGGACCAACCAAGGACCAACCGAGGACCAACCAAGGACCAGACAAGGACCAACCGAGGACCAACCAAGGACCAGACAAGGGACAGCCGAGGACCAACCAAGGACCAGACAAGGGACAGCCGAGGACCAACCAAGGACCAACCAAGGACCAGACAAGGGACAGCCGAGGACCAACCAAGGACCAGACAAGGGACAGCCGAGGACCAACCAAGGACCAACCAAGCACCAACCGAGGACCAGCCGAGGACCAACCAAGGTCCAACCAAGGACCAGACAAGGGACAGCCGAGGACCAACCAAGGACCAGACAAGGGACAGCCAAGGACCAACCAAGGACCAGACAAGGGACAGCCGAGGACCAACCGAGGACCAATCAAAGACCAACCGAGGACCAACCAAGGACCAGACAAGGGACAGCCGAGGACCAACCAAGGACCAGACAAGGGACAGCCGAGGACCAACCAAGAACCAGACAAGGGACAGCCAAGGACCAACCAAGGACCAGACAAGGGACAGCCGAGGACCAACCAAGGACCAACCAAGGGACAGCCGAGGACCAACCAAGGACCAACCAAGGACCAGACAAGGGACAGCCAAGGACCAACCAAGGACCAGACAAGGGACAGCCAAGGACCAACCAAGGACCAGACAAGGGACAGCCAAGGACCAACCAAGGACCAGACAAGGGACAGCCGAGGACCAACCAAGGACCAGACAAGGGACAGCCGAGGACCAACCAAGGACCAGCCGAGGACCAACCAAGGACCAGCCGAGGACCAACCAAGGACCAGCCGAGGACCAACCAAGGACCAGCCGGGGACCAACCAAGGACCAGCCGGGGACCAACCAAGGACCAGCCGGGGACCAACCAAGGACCAGCCGGGGACCAACCAAGGACCAGCCGAGGACCAAACAAGGACCAACCAAGGACCAGACAAGGGACAGCCAAGGACCAACCAAGGACCAGACAAGGGACAGCCAAGGACCAGACAAGGGACAGCAAAGGACCAACCAAGGACCAGACAAGGGACAGCCAAGGACCAACCAAGGACCAGACAAGGGACAGCCGAGGACCAACCAAGGACCAGCCGAGGACCAACCAAGGACCAGCCGGGGACCAACCAAGGACCAGCCGGGGACCAACCAAGGACCAGCAGGGGACCAACCAAGGACCAGCCGAGGACAAAACAAGGGCGAACCAAGGACCAGACAAGGACCAACCAAGGACCAGACAAGGGACAGCCAAGGACCAACCAAGGACCAGACAAGGGACAGCCGAGGACCAACCAAGGACCAACCAAGGACCAACCGAGGACCAACCAAGGACCAGACAAGGACCAACCAAGGACCAGACAAGGGACAGCCGAGGACCAACCAAGGACCAGACAAGGAACAGCCGAGGACCAACCAAGGACCAACCAAGGACCAGACAAGGGACAGCCGAGGACCAACCAAGGACCAGACAAGGGACAGCCGAGGACCAACCAAGGACCAACCAAGCACCAACCGAGGACCAGCCGAGGACCAACCAAGGTCCAACCGAGGACCAGACAAGGGACAGCCGAGGACCAACCAAGGACCAGACAAGGGACAGCCGAGGACCAACCAAGGACCAGACAAGGGACAGCCGAGGACCAACCAAGGACCAGACAAGGGACAGCCGAGGACCAACCAAGGACCAGACAAGGGACAGCCGAGGACCAACCGAGGACCAATCAAAGACCAACCGAGGACCAACCAAGGACCAGACAAGGGACAGCCAAGGACCAACCAAGGACCAGACAAGGACCAGACAAGGGACAGCCGAGGACCAACCAAGTACCAGACAAGGGACAGCCAAGGACCAACCAAGGACCAGACAAGGGACAGCCGAGGACCAACCAAGGACCAGACAAGGGACAGCCAAGGACCAACCAAGGACCAGACAAGGGACAGCCAAGGACCAACCAAGGACCAGACAAGGGACAGCCGAGGACCAACCAAGGACCAGCCGAGGACCAACCAAGGACCAGCCGGGGACCAACCAAGGACCAGCCGGGGACCAACCAAGGACCAGCCGGGGACCAACCAAGGACCAGCCGAGGACCAAACAAGGACCAACCAAGGACCAGACAAGGGACAGCCAAGGACCAACCAAGGACCAGACAAGGGACAGCCAAGGACCAGACAAGGGACAGCAAAGGACCAACCAAGGACCAGACAAGGGACAGCCAAGGACCAACCAAGGACCAGACAAGGGACAGCCGAGGACCAACCAAGGACCAGCCGAGGACCAACCAAGGACCAGCCGAGGACCAACCAAGGACCAGCCGAGGACCAACCAAGGACCAGCCGGGGACCAACCAAGGACCAGCCGGGGACCAACCAAGGACCAGCAGGGGACCAACCAAGGACCAGCCGAGGACCAAACAAGGACCAACCAAGGACCAGACAAGGACCAACCAAGGACCAGACAAGGGACAGCCAAGGACCAGCCAAGGACCAGCCGAGGACCAGCCAAGGGACAGCAAAGGACCAGCCAAGGACCAGCCAAGGGACAGCAAAGGACCAACCAAGGACCAGACAAGGGACAGCCAAGGACCAACCAAGGACCAGACAAGGGACAGCCAAGGACCAACCAAGGACCAGACAAGGGACAGCAAAGGGACAGCCAAGGACCAGCCAAGGGACAGCAAAGGACCAGCCAAGGACCAGCCGAGGACCAGCCAAGGATCAGACAAGGGACAGCCAAGGACCAACCAAGGACCAGACAAAGGACAGCCAAGGGACAACAAAGGACCAGCCGAGGACCAACCAAGGACCAGACAAGGGACAGCCAAGGGACAACAAAGGACCGGCCAAGGACCAACCAAGGACCAGACAAGGGACAGCCAAGGGACAATAAAGGACCAGCCAAGGACCAACCAAGGACTAGACAAGGGACAGCCAAGGACCAACCAAGGACCAGACAAGGGACAGCCAAGGGACAACAAAGGACCAGCCGAGGACCAACCAAGGACCAGACAAGGGACAGCCAATGGACAGCAAAGGACCAGCCGAGGACCAACCAAGGACCAACCAAGGACCAGACAAGGGACAGCAAAGGACCAGCCAAGGACCAGCCGAGGACCAACCAAGGACCAGACAAGGGACAGCAAAGGACCAGCCAAGGACCAGCCGAGGACCAACAAAGGACCAGACAAGGGACAGCCAAGGACCAGCCGAGGACCAACCAAGGACCAGACAAGGGACAGCCGAGGACCAACCAAGGACCAGACAAGGGACAGCCGAGGACCAACCAATGACCAGACAAGGACCAACCAAGGACCAGACAAGGGACAGCCGAGGACCAACCAAGGACCAGACAACGGGCAGCCAAGGACCAGAGAAGGGACAGCCAAGGACCGACCAAGGGACAGCCAAGGGACAGCAAAGGACCAGCCAAGGGACAGCAAAGGACCAGCCAAGGGACAGCAAAGCACCAGACAAGGGACAGCAAAGCACCAGACAAGGGACAGCAAAGCACCAGACAAGGGACAGCCGAGGACCAACCAAGGACCAGACAAGGGACAGCCGAGGACCAACCAAGGACCAGACAAAGGACAGCCGAGGACCAACCAAGGACCAGACAAGGACCAGACAAGGGACAGCCGAGGACCAACCAAGGACCAGACAAGGGACAGCCAAGGGACAGCAAAGGACCAGACAAGGGACAGCCGAGGACCAACCTAGGACCAGACAAGGGACAGCCAAGGGACAGCCAAGGACCAACCTAGGACCAGACAAGGGACAGCCAAGGGACAGCCAAGGGACAGCCAAGGACCAGCCAAGGGACAGCCAAGGGACAGCCAAGGGACAGCCAAGGGACAGCAAAGGACCAGACAAGGGACAGCCGAGGACCAACCTAGGACCAGACAAGGGACAGCCAAGGGACAGACAAGGGACAGCCAAGGACCAACCTAGGACCAGAGAAGGGACAGCCAAGGACCAACCTAGGACCAGACAAGGGACAGCCAAGGGACAGCCAAGGGACAGCAAAGGACCAGACAAGGGACAGCCGAGGACCAACCTAGGACCAGACAAGGGACAGCCAAGGGACAGACAAGGGACAGCAGGGACCAACCTAGGACCAGACAAGGGACAGCCAAGGGACAGACAAGGGACAGCCGAGGACCAACCTAGGACCAGACAAGGGACAGCCAAGGGACAGCCAAGGGACAGCAAAGACCAGCCGAGGACCAGACAAGGACCAGCCAAGGGACAGACAAGGAACAGACAAGGCCCATCAAAGAAAGAGGGGAAATTTTGAATAGCTACTACTGTATGGATGATGTTCCATTGATGTTGTATAAACAGTTTCACTAAGCAGGTGTTCCCCAGGGCTCTGTATCTGACATCCTTCTTTTCAGTTACATCTTCAGCAAACACATTTTCATTGTTATGCAGACGAACCACCGACTCTACATTAGCTCCCAACCAAGTTCCTGTTTTTCCATCTACTTTCCTGTCAGACAGAGATTAGGTCATGGTTCTCGTCTAATTCTTTCAAGCTTAACAGCAAGCGAATTGTTGGCCTAGCTGAATATTCCCTTTAACAATTCCCTTTAACGACCCCCCTTTCAGAGACATAGACAGGTATGGGGCATTGCAGGCTTACAAAGAACCCAATCGACCCCCATTCCAAAGGGGGGGACCCGTTCATCCGTTTCTATTTGCATGTTTTCTAAACTAAAACCAGGCTTTGTTGGGCTGCTGGATAAAACCTGGAACTCAACGCTATTTCTGACATTTTGAATTGAAAAAGCTTCCTGGATGGAAGAGAAACGTCTTTAAACTTGAAAACTAAATCCAGTGGATTGATTTTAATTTTTTGGAACGACGATGACCTGGATGACTGGGAATCTGCACCAGCAGATTTCTGCTGTTTTTGCTTTTTCACACATTTTATTGTCACAGATGTCCTAAGTTTTCTAATCATTAAGGGTAAAAGCTCAGATAGATCATCCCCTCTTTGAGCAGAACTATTTATAACCTACTCTACCAGCCATTAAAGGGCCTCTGGGTTTGTCTCTCCATCATCAGGTTGTCAGATACATCCTGCATGAAGCTGCTGATGGAGAACAGAGCTGTTGCTTCCTTCCCTCTCCCTGTCATTCTGCCTCTCCACCCTAACAGGGTTTTAATGCAAGCTGTAGACATATTACTGGACCACAGACAGCTGGATCTCCCTCCAGGCCAAAGACGTCATTAATAAATGAAGGAAAATGAATTAAATTCTGTTCTCTTTTCAAAAGTTTAATAAGTTTATCAGATGTTTAACTTAGGTTTGTGCTGCAAAGGAGCAAACAATGGCTGCCTTCACTGGCTTATTCCCTGTACATCATTCTGCTTCATTCTATCTCTATTCTCCCACTCTGCAGAATCTGTTAGTTCAATCTCTAACGTTCTGCTCTCTCTGCTTTTCCTCATAGTAGCTTCATCTGGTCTGTTCCTGTTTGGCTGTGACTCCATCCTGGAGAGAAATATCAGCTGTACTGCTGCCATCAACACCTTTGTTTCTAGATGTTGGATCTTGGCCTGTTTTCCAGTGTAGTCCTGTTTCTCTGACTGTGACTAACTGGATGTGCTCTCTTCATCCTCTGACATGGGAGCTGGCTCGGAGCTCGTCTGCCTGGCTGTGTGTTTCCTGGACGGGGCCGCCTGTGGAGCTGGTTGACAGTTGCCTTTTGTATCTATGCTTCTTTTTCTATGTCTGCTTCTGTCTCCTTGAACCCCAGTGGGCCTCAGCAGATGGCCGCTCACACTGAGCCTGGTTCTGCTGGAGGTTTCTTCCTGTTCAAAGGGAGTTTTTCCTCTCCACTGTCGCTACAAGCATGCTTAGTGTGAGGGATTGCTGAAGAGTCAATGAGTCGATGCAATCAGCTGGTTTTCCTTAGATAGAAAACTTTTAATCAATCTGACTGGATGATCTGGTGAACTGGAAAGTGTCTTGAGATGACATGTGCTGTTGATTGGCGCTATAGAAATAAACTGAAATGGGCATCATTGTTCAGCTGGAGTCCGGAGCCACAGATGTTCAGTCATACTTTAATGATGTGATGTCACAGCCTGGGCTAAGAGGACCTTCAGCTCCGGCTCCCACATAGCAAAAAATGTATATCTGAATAAGTCTTTATTCTAAAAAAAAAAGTCAATTTTTTCTTGAATTGAGGAGCAAAGTGAGAAACTTTGCCAATGAAACAAGACAATTTACATTAAAAATCAGAAAAATCAATTGCATTGTCTTATTTCAAGTGCATAATATAAAATTTTCTTATTTTCAGAGTAAAAATATTAATTCCACTGGCAAATCATCTTATTTACCTGCTCAAATTAAAAGTAAATACACTCAATTTAAGAAAATTTTACTTATTTCTCAAGTGGTTTTGCAGTGCAGTGTCCAGTCGGCTCTTTGGCTTCATCCAAAACATTCAGAACATTTTTTCAAAGCAGAGGAAAAAGGAAACATGTTTTCCGGTCTGTGCTTCATCGGTATAGTGGAGGATGATCTGTTTCAGGTGGATCATCAAAATAAGTCAGAGGCCACGACCTAACCTAATTTAAAACTTTTATAAATTACTGCATGTTGTGCAGTAGTTTGTCCTGTTAATACGGTAAAGCCCTGGGGAGCGTCCGGCTCCAGGCTGCACGTGATCCAAATGAGCCAATGAGCTGCTGTCAGTCTGGGTTGCTGCTGCTGCTACTTTTAGACACAGCAGGCAAACCTGTGGCAAGCCGGGCGATGGGAAAGAAGGAGAAGACCATGAGAAAAAGAGAGCAGAGAAAGTGTGGACTGCTGGAAGAACTGCGGTGAACTGGTGAAAGAAAAGTGAAATGGTGCTCAAAGATGACCCTGAACATTTAGAGGATGTTTGGCTCAACCTGCTGCTGTGAAGCAGGATTCTCCACCATGAACAGAATCAATAATAAATCTGGATCCAGGCTCAGAATGAGCTCCTTGATATGTGCTTTAGAATGGCTTAGTCTCCGGTTAAACCCAGGTTTAAAGCCTTGCAGGGCAGCATAAAGCCCACTGCCAACATTAAGACAGAAAAAAGAAAGAAAATAACAAACCATCAGTTCAGGGGTTTGAGAAAATATGGGAATCAGGAAATTGTCTTTATAGACAAAATGTAAACAATTGTGGTTCTCAACAAAAAAACACTTTTCTATTTTTTTATATATTTATGTATAAATTCAATGTATTACATGAATGCATAAATACCTTATTTTATTTCAGTGTTAAATTCTGTTTAAAGTAACGGATTATAATTAAATATCTCTCTGGACCTTTACTGGATGTTAATTTTCTTTATTTAGACCCTGATGATTTTTAAATGCCCATTTTCACTTACCGGCGGTGAATCTGACATGATGGAAAAATTACAAATCTCCTTCTGGAAAGTGAGCTTGAATGAGCGATGCAAACAGCAACTTTTGAAGTCGTAGGGACGCGACTGTTCAAAACGTCGCATTTCTGAATTCTCCCGAGTGGTGCCCGACTTTAGACGAGTGAATAAAGTGAATGTGATTGGTTTAAATCAAGGGGGCGGGATTGTTGTGGCGGAAGGTTCTAAAGCAAGTTTGGTTGTGGCCGGTTTGTTGGAAGCATCTTGCTAACCAGTTAGCAACTTAGTGCTAGTAGGTTCCCAATGGGAAATTCCACTGGGACCAAGTAGCACTAAATTGGTGACTTAGAAACGACGCTGTCAAGGAACGCTATGGACAGAGGAAACATGCAAGAGGAGGAGAGTTTGGTGTCGGAGGTCGTGGATGAAGCTCCTCCGTCATCCATTTTTATTTAGAGGAGGAAAGCGGGGACGAAGATGTTGTGGAAGAGGACGCCAGGGCGGCAGAAGCTTGGTTTGGTGTAGAAGGCTTCCAGCCGTACATGTTTGAGCCCTTGCCTCGCAACGCTGCCAGTTCTGTTAGCTCTACGCCTGCTGAAGACACAGACGTCCATCCCCGTGAACACTGGGACGCAACTCAATGGGAAAGGAAAGGATTCTGATTTCAACCGCTGCGTATATTACTGCGACACATGAATCAAGATGCTATGACCGAAAACATGTGATTGACAGATGACCGTTGGTATATGATTGGCTGAATTTAGTTTTTGGCCAAATTTTAAGACAGGATTTTTTTTTTTAATAGAAATTTTCTGAATGATTTGACATTTACATATGATTTCCCTACGACTTTAAACAGAGCGTGCACGAGGAGAAATAGGCTCGTGCACGCTCTTGCATTCGTTTAACCGGTGTTCCCTCTCAGGAGCGGGTACAGGGTAGTGCATGTGCATTTTTTTAAAGTGGAGTGGGCAGGTCTTTTCAAAAATTTGGGAAAATCCTCCACTATTGACATTCTGTTTTGAGCAGCTAATGGTGTCGGCCATGTTGTTCAGAGAGTCTCTTTCTGGGTGCTTCCTGGTTCTGATCGGAGACCCACCTTTATACTCCGGGGTGAACTCCTTCATCTCAGGAGGCAGAGACTCGTAGAAGCGCTGCTCTCTGCTGATCAAAGGTTTGCACACAGTGTGGTCATCGTAGCGCATCATGCTGGTGTGCCCCCCCACCTGCAACACACACACATGCATTAAAAACCTGCCAGGATTTGTTTCCCACATCTCAGCCTCTTTGCTCCATCTGGACCCACCTGGTGGATGAAGGGCTCCAGAGAAACGCCTCCACCTCCTGGTTTGGGTAAAGCCCCGCCCCCTGCCCCCGCCCCCTGCTGCTTGCTGTCCATGTTGTTGGTTTGAGGGAGGCACATGGCTCCTGGCGGACGCACCGCGCTTCCTCCTACCGAGAGAAAAACAGAGGTGATGATGATAAAGAGGAATATCTACCGTTATAAATGTTACAAACAACAAAGAACCCATGAGGTTCCACTCTTACCCTGAACATGGGCCCTGTTGTGCAGTGATGGGGAGGGGGGGGCGCAGGGCACCACGGGCTGCTGGGAGCGCACGCCGGCCCCAGGGGGAGGCGGCGCCAGACCGAATAGCCACCTGACAAAGCGTCCAATGGGAGTCCTATCCACCGCAGACAGAAAAGCGATGTGGTGCGGTGGGGGGGAGGGGCAACGGAAGCGGGGGAGCGGCAGGAGACGCAGGGTGTTGGTTGGTCAGGGGGTCAGCGCTCACTGCAAACAGAGGAGAGGACAGACGGCAGCTTTTCAGTGATGTTTGTTCACTTTCAAACATCAGGAGGCCGATGGTGGATCCATGAGGAGCTGCAGCCTGGAGGAAACGACCAGCTGGTTCCAACATGACCTCTGTCCTGATTATAGGAAGGATGTGGGCTTGACCAGAGGTGGACATTTCCTTAGGAAGACGTGAGATCATTGTTAGCTACAATATTATGTTTCAGAGGTCAATTCAAACAATCAGAAAGTCTGATGCTACGTTCAGTTAAAACGCCATCAATGAAGCTTCAGCTGCTTCATCTCTGATGCTTTGATCCACATCAAGGTCAGACGTCCAGTAAAGTGAGTTAAGATGCGTCTGATGCTTCTGCTGCTCATGTTTTCAATGCCAGAGAGCGGCTTTGCTATATTTGCTATGATCAGCGGGTAAAAAGTAGTTTTAAAAGGGAAAAGGCCAGAAGTTCAATGGCAAATCCTCCCTCTTTAAGTTGGCGATCCAACGACCAACCCGTCCGTGGAGGATCAGGAATCAGAAAGGTGGAATAACTCTTTATTTTTCACTTTTACCCGATGTATTCCAGCATCCAGCTGCCATGCACGTGGGCATTGTCAGTTTCACTATAGCTCTGGTGAATTTCAATGGTGAAGTCCTCTGGAAATCTTCAATAATTGTTGTTGATTGCAGATGTGTCTAGTAGTTCCCATTGATTTAGCTTGTAAAGCGGGGAGAATGGCGCTAGGCTTACCGCACCGTGACGTCACTGCTGGAAGATGGCAGGAGGGAGGGGCTACTATATTTGGGTGAAAATGGACGCTCCCCGACTCGGTGATCGCCATGAAAATGATTGTTTTTATTTTTTTTTACTGATTAATGCTGATTTCAATAAATTACCGCGAACGTATTAGTTGTGCAGTAGTGTTCTTTGACAAACATGGATGCCTCCAATAAAGCACATTCACATGAAAATTACTCAATTAAAACATCATTTATTTAATTCAAAATCCTGTTACTTTTGAAGTTATTTACAACCTTTCCCTGCCATATGCCGATTCCCAACTGGCATACCACTGTTGGCTACCTATACGGCACTGGGACTTGATCAACAGCTGATACTGCACCATGACGTCACAAACCAGTAGGTGGCAGTAGTGTTCTTTGACCAACATGGATGCCTCCAGTAAAGCACATTCACATGAAAATTACTCTGAATTAAAAACACTGATCATTTATTGAACAGGATGGAATAACTTCAGATTTAAAGAACTTTCAGAAGTTTGGATTCTGAATATTGAGCGGACTTTTCCTTTAAGCCCATTTGTACACCCTGGCGTTTACTGCAGTTTGAGATTCATCTATTGAGATTTTATGTTTTTTCTCTTAAGGTGGAATTCCTGGCGCCCGTAGAGTCCTGATGCCGACTCTGCGCCTCACACTACACCTTGAGTTTGCAGGAGGTGAAGCGTTCAGGGCCACATGAGGTAAACGTGCGTGTGAACGGAGGGGGGTGATCGACCAGCATGTCATCGCAGTGGGAAATGCTTTCAGGCTTGTCTCATCACACGCTGCAAAAGTATAACCGCAGCGGAAACAAAAACTTATCAGATCTTCAGTCGCCGTGTAACCTTGACCAAGCGAGGGCCTCGTATGCAGGCGCTGTGTCCAGACCAGCGCACACAGTTTTCCCATGAGCAAAGGGTTTCACTCAGAGAAGCAGACTGTAAACATCAGGTCACATCTGCTCTGGGATCAGCATAACCTCTGAGACTCTCCACAGCCGCCACTCCAGCAAATGTGCCTCCAAGGAGCCGCAGTTTCCTCATTTTTTGGCGAAACCGTCCGCTAAACCAAACAGGTCTAATAGTTAAGTTTTGCTTCTAAAAAGCTGAACAGAAATGTTACCACCTTTATATCGACAATTTAAACTTAAGGCAATAACATCTCTGCAGGCAATCTGTGCTTGACATGGGAGCAGGATGGTCTGTCCCTGTATGATGGGGACAAGCAATGCAGCTTCAAAGCTTTCACTGCAAAAACGGATTGAAAATTATCTATCTGCCTTTTATTTGAGCAGGAAAATATGATGATCTACCAACAGAAAATACAATAAAAACATAAATAATTAACACATCCCTATTTTCTACTATGGTTGTTACCATACTAAAATTTCAAACTTAATATGGATATTCAGAAGAATATTTTTATTTTACTTGCATGTTGATAGAAATCTAAAAAAAAATCTATCTGAAAAAAAAAAAAAAAAGTTTACAGATTTTAAAATTTTATTTCAATTTAGTATTGGAAAAAAGTCAGAATTCGGACTTTAATCTCAGAATTCTGACTTTTTTCTCAGAATTCGGACTTTAATTTCAGAATTCTGACTTTTTTCTCAGAATTCGGACTTTAATCTCAGAATTTTGGATCTTAATGTAGATGGGCACCATGAAGGAAGAGATGTGGAGCACTCAGCTTCACTGACAAAGATGTGAGTTGTTTAAGGTGGGCGGCCAGTGAATTAGGCAACTTTTTACGTGCCTGAGGGATCTCCTCATTAATGGAGGAGCAGAAGGTCATTAAAACAAGAGAGCTAGTCTATAAAACAGACATGGCTATGGCTTGATGCTAACATGTTTGTTAGCTGTCAGAATTCTGAGAAAAATGTCAGAATTCTGAGATTAAAGTCAGAATTCTGACTTTTTTCCAATACTAAAATAAATTTTTTTTTAAATCAGTAAACTTTTTTTTCTTTTTTTTTTTCGACTGGCCCTAAGATTGCCTTTATTTGAGGTCATGAAAGAGGATTTCCTCTTTCATGACCTCAAATAAAGGCATGAAGAATATTTTACTAACATGAAAACTCACGTTTTTAACTCAACATGGAGCCTGTTTAATCAACAGGATCACAGGTTCTATTAGGTAAATAAGTCGGCCAATAAATGCGAAATGCAGTGGCGGTTCTAGACCAAATGTACCAGGGGGGCCAGGAGGGGGCCAGCGTGTTTTTATGGGGGCCCAGAAAAGCATGAAATAAAAAACAGGATAGCTGCATGAAGTGAGACTTCTATTCAGTTAAGTTTCATTAAAATTCTAAATGTCTTTTTAGGTGAATATACATTCAGAATATTGAAATTTTACATATTTATGACTTAATTTAAGTTGAAATTACAGTTTTCTATAAAATCTGAATTAGAGTTTAAGAAAAACTGTTAAATTCAGCTGTAAAAATTTTGATTATGTTATTAATTTGTTTTGAAAAAAACATTTAGCAGATGAAAACTAGGATCATATCTCAATCCCACTGAAGCCATCACCTTATTTAAAAAAAAAATAGTTAATCAAATACAATTTGTAAAGAAAACAAATTAAATATAGATCCAAAGGATCTTTCAGTAACCATGCTTGTTGCAGGGCAGATCATCTTTAGAAATTCTTTGTGTTATGTTTTCAGTACAGGGGCCATAACAGGGGCCAGGACATTATCTACAGGGGCCCTGGCCCCCGTTGGCCCCTGTCTAGAACCGCCCATAGCCAAATGAGAGCAAAACACAGTGGACAGAAACATCCAGTTCACCAAAGCCGGGCAGCCACTGTGCCATATTTTCAATGGTTGCATGCAGCTACAGCTCACACCGTACGATGAAACCTCAGGGTTTAAAAGTTCTCAGCGCACCATGTTTGTTCTCACACTTTCCGACCCAACGCTCTGATGCGATCAACCTGCTCACACTGTACGTCTAAAAACCAGGTGGGACTCGGCTCCGCGGTGAGATGGAGTCGACTGAATTTCAAACGCATTTGATTTTCTCCCGACTTTACGATTCCTGATGGGGAGGTGGTCGTTAGAGGCTGATCGCCCCTCGTTACCCCCTGTTCACTACACCACGCACCATCAGGCTGAAAGTCGGCCTGATGTCCGGCTTAGGGGACGATATGAAAGATGACAGCCATGTCTTCCTGGATGCACAGTTCTCATTAGGGGTGTAAATAATAAACGTTTTGTATCGATGCATCGATCCAACAGCCGACGATACGATGCATCGACACATCCGCAAGAGAATGGAATCATGTTTTTTTTTTTTTCTCCGGTCTGTTTTTATCCATTTGCTCCTGGGCGTAATTCTCCCTCCCGTGCTGCGGTGGCGCTAAACCTATTTTGCCCTCCTACCTCGCTTCCTGGTTATACTCTTACAGCAGTGTGTTGCAGTGAGCTTCACACAGACATTTTTAAATTATGCTCAGTATTGAAGCGTGGTCTGAGCTACACACTGTGGGTCTAGATACGGCCGAGGCGGCGAGGAAGTGGGGACGAGTTTAGTCCGACGACGGAGTGACATGAGGGCCAAAAAGAGCGAAGATCCAGCTGGAAAAAGGGTCCCAGCGTTCTTGTGCACCCCGCTCTTCTAGCGGGTCAAACTTCATGAGTTGTTTTCTGCAATTTCTGTCTGTAGCACTGTCTGCGGTCAGCTACAATTTGGGAGAGGTGCAACGGAGCGTCTCTCAAGGGGGCGGGATGTCTGGAGCCGAGGTATTGCATTGCACTCATTGCACCGATTCTGTGCTGTATTTTTTGATGTAACTTTTCTACTTCTGTTATTTGCTATTGTTTAAAAAAAATGCATAACGATATTACAGCTTTCATTGATTTATTTCAAACTTGAAACTTTGTTTAGCCTGTAAGGTGCAAAAAAAAAAAAAAATATTTACTGATTAATCGAATCGTATCATGGTGTATTCTTGAGTATCGAATATAATCAAATCGTTGGGTCAGGAAATCGATACTGAATCGAATCGCCATGATGGATGTGATTTACACCCCTAGTTCTCATCATGGAACTGAAACCCCCCCCTGAAACACAAACTAGGCATCATCAGAGCCCCCCCAGACATGATCAGAAACTATTCCCACCACCACCAGAGGAAGGTTAGAGAACTCATCAGGACATCCCTGAAGAACTGCGGTTATCCCAGATGGGCTTTACTAAAAACCAACAAGAAGAGGTCTGCTGAGAGGGAAGAAAACAGAAGAAGGAACATCGTCATCATGTGTTGCTGGAGTGACCAGACCCGTTTTTCATCATTCTATCTCTATTCTCCCACTCTGCAGAATCTGTTAGTTCAATCTCTAACGTTCTGCTCTCTCTGCTTTTTCTCATAGTAGCTTCATCTGGTCTGTTCCTGTTTGGCTGTGACTCCATCCTGGAGAGAAATATCAGCTGTGCTGCTGCCATCAACACCTTTGTTTATAGATGTTGGAGCTTGGCCTGTTTTACAGTTGCCTTTTGTATCTATGCTTCTTTTTCTATGTCTGCTTCTGTCTCCTTGAACCCCAGTGGGCCTCAGCAGATGGCCGCTCACACTGAGCCTGGTTCTGCTGGAGGTTTCTTCCTGTTCAAAGGGAGTTTTTCCTCCCCACTGTCGCTACCAGCAAACACCAGATACCGCACCGTGACGTCACAAACCAGTAGGTGGCAGTAGTGTTCTTTGACAAACATGGATGCCTCCAGTAAAGCACATTCACATGAAAATTACTCTGAATTAAAAACACTGATGATTTATTGAACAGGATGGAATCATTTCACATTTAAAGAACTTTCAGAAGATTGAATTCTGAATATGAGCGGACTTTTCCTTTAAATCTCTCTGTTCACCAATCACACACAAACAAGCAGAGGTAAAAACACCGTCATATCTAATCTGCCCCGGTGTCCTTCTAGGTACAACCTGAGCAGACAGCCAATCAGCTTAGAGGATCAGTCTCAGCATATCTTACATCATCAGCTGCAGCTCAACGATGCTGACGGACTGATTAGGCTCCTATTTGGCTCAGCCTGATCCTTCAACAAGCTACACATGAGGGAGCCAATCCGGGGCTTCTAGGAACATTTGAGTGGAGGTGGATGGTTTTACAGTGTTTGGAGCATTTTCTCCTCTCAGGACAAACCAGTAGTTCTTCCATGATTATCTTCTTTAGAAATAAAACACCAAGAATCGGTTAAATTCTCTCTTCCACTCTTTGGTCACAAAATTTCTCTCTTTTGGAGAAACCTTCACGGTTTCATCCAGATTCCATCGCAGCAGAGACGGTTTTCTGTTGGGGTCAGACTGATGCGGTCCAGTGGTTTAGGCGAGGAGCTGCAGGTGCTCAGCGCTGCAAAGACAAACGGTACATTAAACCAAAAGCAGAGGAACAACTTTCCCCCCTCAACTCTTTTTTTGGATGAAGCAGGAACAGTTTGACGTCACGTTAAAGGAAATGACAAAAAGCAGGACTAATGCAGGGGACAGCTTTATCACTCAGGACAGATACCAAGACGTTACGACTTCAGTCTGGAGCCTAATACATGATATTTTCCAGACTTCAGCCGACTAAATGTTTCCTCTTTATGTTGCTCCAAGAAAACTTTATCGGATAAAAGAAGAAATATGAGAGGAGTGTTTAGAATGACTTCATAAAGATCTGATTACAATGATGAGGCAACGTCTCTCTTAGGGAATCAGATTTGAATCTTCCACAGCCAGGGGCGGATTTAGGAAATTTGGGGCCCTAGGCAAAGGCAGGCAGGGGGCCCTCTGAATGGAGAAGACATCAAACAGACCCATTCTACAGATAGAGAAATGTTAATAGAATAGACATCCATCATCTGTTCTAGGTTGTGTCCCTCTCTTCTTGTCCCTTTTTTTTCTTGTTTTCCTCTCTATGTTTTGTACTCAGCTGACTTTTCATGCTGTCTCTAAAGGAATAGAAGATTTTTTCCAAGCACTAAGCTCACTTAGCTGATTGCTCCTTCCTGTGTTTCCAAAAAGGCCAAAGTAAATAACCCAGTCCTTCTTTTCACTGTAGACAAGCCATGATCTGCTTCTCTGTTCTCCATTTTTCATTTGGATGAAATAATAGCTGCATGAATCATGACAGCAGACAAGATAGAGGAGAGCAGGAGGCGGGGTAACCAATCTACTCGCTCTGGAGAGCAGAGTTCGCTGCTTTTAGATGTTGTCTCCAAAGTCTCCAGTAGCAGAAAAAGTCTCTAGATTTGGCGCTAGGAGCTTTTTAGAAATCAAAGTTCTAGAGGGGTCTGAAAAGTGGCTAAATATAGCGACTAAAGCGCTAAGTTAGCAACACTGCTCTTTGCATGGTTTGTTTTCAAATGGTTTGCTGCTGTCTGTTTGGACCTTTCTGAACATGTGCAGCAAATGGACTGATCCAATATGGTGGACACTGAAGGGGGGGGCTGAGACACACTTAATATTATCAGCGTTCTGATGGCATTTTAGCCAAAGGATTTTTATCAAAAACATAATTAATGTGCACAAATAAGGAATAGTTGTATTAACCATACATGGAAACAGAGTTTTATGGGGCCCCCTGGAACTTGGGGCCCTAGGCAACTGCCTAGTATTGCCTAAAACAGCAGGTTTAGATACAGCAGCGGTCAAAGAGACGCTTCAGCGTCAGAGCTGAGCAGCATCCAATCTGCAAAGGACGGCATGGGAGCAGCGTTTCTATTTCCAGTTGGAAGCTTTAATGATCTGCAGGTCCGTGATTTATTTGACACCTTGGGTCATTTAGGGACGGGCGACACGGCTCAGGACTTTATCACATGTTTACTGCGCCAACAATGAAAGTTCCCAAACTCCCAGTCTGTTTATACGGAGTCACATGTAGATGTTTGCCAATTAACGTGATAAAAAGATTTGTTCCTTGTCAGCTCATACATGCACATGAAATCGGATGCTCCATCTGTACAGATACAACTTTAGTGGTCACGAATACAAGTTAAAAAGTTAAATCTTTGCAACAATTTTAACCATCCAACAAATGTATTTCTGAAAGAAATAAAATCACAACCCAAACATGAATGTCCTCCTTTGATGAGCTGAACCAGATCAGAGATCTAAGCTATCTCATCTAGAGAACCTCAGCAGCTCTCAATAAGGAAAACCAAAAATAAACTTACCAATCTCTGTTTATAAATCAAACAATGGACAGCAGCTGGCACAGACTTACAGGTGGTATGTCTACATACATAATATTAAAAAGTTACATTTTTAAATGTCATCCACTGACAAAGGTTCCAGAAAAAGCTTAAAGTCGTAGGGAAGCGGCTGTTCCAACCGTTGCATTTCTGAATTCTCCCGATTTTTGCCCGACTTTATAAAAGTGAATAAAGGGAATGTGATTGGTCGATTATAAAGGGGGCGGGATTGTTGTGGCGGAAGGCTTGCAAGCTTTTTGGTTGTGGCCACTTAGCAGCTTATTGCTAGCAGGTTCCAATAGGAAATTCCATTGGGACCAAGTAGCACTAAATTGGTGACTTAGAAACGACGCTGTCAAGGAACGCTATGGACAGAGGAAACATGCAAGAGGAGGAGAGTTTAGTGTCGGAGGTCGTGGATGAGTCTCCTCCGTCATCCATTTTTTATTTAGAGGAGGAAAGCGGGGAGGAAGATGTTGTGGAAGAGGACGCCAGGGCGGCAGAAGCTTGGTTTGGTGTAGAAGGCTTCCAGCCGTACATGATTGAGCCCTTGCCTCGCAACGCTGCCAGTTCTGTTAGCTCTACGCCTGCTGAAGACACAGACGTCCATCCCCGTGAACACTGGGACGCAACTCAATGGGAAAGGAAAGGATTCTGATTTCAACCATTGCGTATATTAGCTGCTACACATGAATCAAGATGATAAAAATTTGATTGACAGATGACCGTTGGTATATGATTGGCCGAATTTAGGTGTTCAGGCTGACGTAGAACTAACTGGCCTGCAGAAGATAACGGAAAAACAAAAAACAGACAATATGGTCTGATAAAGAGAACATTTATATACATGTTTAAGCCAGAATGATTTGACACTTGAATATGATTTCCCTTTGACTTTAAGACTTAAAAGCAACAAAACAAAAAAGGACACAGAAAGAAAGAAAGATAGATTTTGTAAACAGTCTAGGAAATAATATGAAATCAGGTGTCAATAAACCTTTAAAAATCACAAAGTACAACAAAACAAAACAAACAAAGCCATAAAAGAAAACACAGCTGCTGCCATGT
The DNA here is from genome assembly GCF_016077235.1 of Cyprinodon tularosa. Lineage (NCBI taxonomy): Eukaryota > Metazoa > Chordata > Actinopteri > Cyprinodontiformes > Cyprinodontidae > Cyprinodon > Cyprinodon tularosa. The sequence goes on from NW_024038354.1 coordinate 569,393, forward strand.
CCCCTGACACAACCCAACAGCTGCTGAGTGAGACGTATACAGAGAAGCAGGAGGACAATGTGTCCCCCTAACCTTCGCCTGGAGAGAAGACAGACCGCATCAGCTAACACACACACACACACGTTTGTTCTGCTATGTGTAGTGAGGACCACTTGTTGACTTCCATTGATTTTCAGTCATTTTCAACCCTTTCTATTCCTTAACTCTAAACCTAACCATTAGCAATGCATACCTCACCCTAACCCAACTGACACCTTAGCTCTAAATTCAATTCTATTCAGTTTATTTCTATAGCTCCAATTCACATCATGTCATCTCAGGTCACTTTCCAGTTCACCAGATCATCCAGTCAGATTGATTCAAAGTTTTCTATCTAAGGAAAACCAGCTGATTGCATCGACTCATTGACTCTTCAGCAATCCCTCACACTAAGCATGCTGGTAGCGACAGTGGAGAGGAAAAACTCCCTTTGAACAGGAAGAACAGCCAGGCAGACGAGCTCCGAGCCAGCTCCCATGTCAGAGGATGAAGAGAGCACATCCAGTTAGTCACAGTCAGAGAAACAGGGCTACACTGGAAAACAGATTCTGCAGAGTGGGGGAATAGAGATAGAATGAAGCAGAATGATGAGAATCCTAACCATTAGCTAAATACCTTGTGAGGACCAGCAAAATTTCCTCACTTTACAACAACTGATCCTCACTGTGATGGTGAAAGTGGAAAAACAGACCTCACTCTGATGCCTAGACACATGTGGGCTCCTCAGAGCTGGGCCAGAAACCGCAGCACCATGCAGGTCGTCTGTCTTCTAAAGGACAAACCTCCACAGGGTTAGGTGTAAAGTTACGATACCAATTTATTAGGACTACAGCTCTACATTTTGTAGTTTTGAAATGTTTGAAATAAACAAGAAATATGGAAAAAATATGATTTGATTGAAAGATTCATTTAGATCCCTCCCTTGCAGGCTCCTAGTCCACAAGTCATACTTAGTAATTCTGTGATCTAAAGCAATTGAGCTAAACTAATGAACAACATTTATCTGTGATTGGATGACTGCGTTTCTGCTGCCTTTCAATAGGAGAGACAGATCCGGGTTTACTGTCCGACAGCAGCTAATGCACCATACGTTCACTGTGTTTCAGATTCCAGAGGAGTGTTTAACATTAGCTTTTATTAGCGCTTATTTTGCAAACCAATTAATCTGTCTTTTTTTCCTTTTTTTTGATTAACTGTTTAATAATTGGATAGCTAAACGTTCCTTAAACAAGACTTTATATTAAATTAAACCAGATAAAACTAAAACTTTTCCACATGAGGAGTTCAAGGTAGAGAATATTGACAGAAAAAAAATAGTTTTTTAATCTTAAATGCAAAATGTTATACTGTAATAATACAGGGTTCCTACAGCATAAGGCAAGTTAAATTCAAGACTTTTTAAGACTTTTTAATGCCACTTTAAATAACAATTTAAGACCAAATTCACAAGAAACGCAAGAAAAACCTGCTTGCAACAACTTAACCCAAATGTTTATTTTAACATAAACCACTGCACTAATGTTTCAAATTTTGAAAAGCTTCCCATACAGGAAGAAAGCTAAAAACACACAAATGACAAATATATTTGAACAATTATTTAACTGAATTCACAAACTTTGTTTTAGCAGGGAACAAAACAAATCAGTTTTAAAGCCCCAACATAACCAGTGCTAAGTCTTTTTTGCAGCTATTTTTCTTTGTATGGTTTTCCTAGTATGTTTGATTTGGTGATAAGTGGAGGCGTTGCAGAGACAAGGGTGGAACTAAACTGAGAAATACCGGCTGTTTCTCTGTAACTCCATTTTGACGCTTTGTGTTTCGTGCTTCGCATGTGCGACTCCACTGCCTTAATTCCCATCGTTCTGAGCTTGAATGACTTCTTGCTCCAAATCCACTGAGCCTCATGTATGTTCCCTGGTTTTATCCATGGAGAAAACTCTTGGCTGGAGACAATTTTGGTTACATTTACACTTGCTCATATTTTCCAGACAAAAAGTTAATGGTGCATCTCCCAAATGTCCCGGCCGCAACAACGCCTTATTGGTTCCGCTATCGGGACAGAACCAATAATGGAGAAGTTTTTTGTTTTTTTTTTATAAAAAAAGAAAAAAAAATTGTCAATTTTTACGTTTTATTTAGATTACAAAAATAAATCGTAATAAAAATAATCCTATTTATGATGTTTTAAAAATTAAGACCTACGAAAGACTGATTTAAAACATTTTAATACCAATTAAGGCCTTAGTTTTATTTGGAAGAATTCAATGCCTTTTAAGACTTTTTAAGGACCTGCAGGAACCCTGTAATAATATAATGTAATACTGCTATATGAGGGTCTTTTTTGAAAATATTATCTATATTCCAGTTAACTATTGATTGATAACTAAATTAGTTTATGATTATTTCAATACTCAATTAATCTGATTGTTTCAGCCCTACTTTGTATATAATTTGTTGCATGCAGCAATAAATAACAGCAACTTTAATTAAAGATGCACATTATTAATGAAAGAATGAATACAAAGTGATAATTGGTCTTCTTGATCAACTAATGATTAACTGATGCGCAGCAAGAAGTTATTTTTTACAATATGCTGAATTTTAAAAAATGTCATTAAATTTAACTATTTATTGTTCCAGTTGTGTTAAACACTGAATGAATAAACATAAAAATGTTTATTTTTTTTTTTACATATTACTAAATTGATTTATAAGATAAAACAAAGAGGAACCTATTAGGTTTAGTTTTGCAGCTAATTATTATTTTTTAAATTCATCGATTAATAATCGGATAGCCAAAGAGATTTTTTTAAAAATTAAACCAGGTGAAACTAAAACTTTTCCAATTGAGGAGTTCTGGATAGAACATATTGACAGATAAAAATGTTTTTTTTATTTTAAATGCCACATGTTTATATATTTTATTACAATTTTGCTATAATTACTGCTCTAAGTGTGTTTCTCCATCAGCTAAAGGAATGTTTTAGAGTCTCTATACTCCAGTTAACGATTAATCAATGACTAAATTAGTTTACAATGATTTCAATAATCGATTAATCATGATTAATTAAATTTTTTCAGCCCTAATTAGAGGTCAGAGGTCACACAGCTGCCAGCGACGGGTTAGAGCAGCTTTAACTGCCGGTGGGCAGGGAGCTAAATGCCGATTGTTAGCGCGTCAAACCGTGTTTGGAAAACACGCGTTAACCCGATACTTTCAGTGGGAAAAAGGCTTTAGACACATTAATCAATAGCCTCAATAACTTCTTAATACCCCTTTTCAGACATAATATATTTTACAGATAATATAACAATTGATTGTATTTCATTTTTACATTTAGAGAATTGTCTTAAAAAACAACAACAAATCAACCCACAGCGAAGAACACCGACTTCTGTCCAAATCTCTGGGCCATCGGATTTTCTCCTGCTACGTATCAGAGATGCAGTGATATGAAAATCTGGACCAATACTGATATTTGATAATCACTTCTCTGTTATAGCCAATAACCAATATTAACTAATATATACATTCCCTCGCCTTTTCAAAAGACACCATCGGAACAGCTGACATTGCTTGTCTCTAAAACTTTAAACCAATCTGACTGGATAGTCTGGTTGAACTGGAAAGTGCCTTCATATGACGTGATGTGAATCGGAGCTATAGAAATACAGCAAATAGAGATTGTTTCAGTTCAAACATCCATCAAACATCACTGTCACATGACCAATCCCCTCCTACTCCAGAAACAAAGGGCATCATGACAGCAATAAGTAGCTGTTAATATGGGCCCAGTTTAAATGATGGGATGGAGACGGACATTAATGTGAACGTATCAGTTTGGATTATGTGGAGTGGACAGAAAGGAGCATAGTTACATTATTTGACCTTTTTTAGTAAGTAGAAAGTAAATAATGTCTATTTCTATAGCACCTTTCACAGACATGGAGGTCACAAAGTGCTTCACAAAATTAAAATACAAACACAGTCAGAAAACACATGATCATAAAGCAACCCTTAATCTACTGGAATTAAACTGCTTTCTTAAACAAATATAATTTCAGTTAAAAACATCAACAGAATCAAGGAAGCGTAATGAAAGTGGGAGATCGTTCCTGAAAGGAGCGATCTCCCCTGGTCCTGTAACGCGTAGGAGGAAACAGGTTCAGGTCCTGAGACCTCTGCCTCCCGGGGGGGGGGGTAGTATAAGGACACAGCAGGTCTCTGATGTAGGAGGGAGGCTGACCGTGGAAGGCCCTGAAGGTCAGAACCAGGATTTTAAACTGGAACCAAAAACAGACTGGGAGCCGATGAAGAGCTTTTAGAATCGGCATAATATGAGCCCTTCTGTTGGTACGAGTCAGTGACCTGAACCCGCTGAGGACGAGACGACTCCTTTCTTTGGACATGAGAAAAGACTGTTACAGTAGTCTAAACGGGAAACCAAAAAGGCGTGGATAATCATTTTACATTTATACACCAGTAGCTAACATTGCTTACATACCTGGCTGCGCCCTGCTGGTGTATTTATTTGCTATTTTTAAGTGTTACGCTTTGTTCTTGCTCAGGTTATTAGTAATAAAAAGCCCTTTTTGTATATTTACAAAAAAAAAAGGACGAACAGTACTGAGCATTTGCACACGGGGCAAAGAAGGAAGTAGCCTACTGCAGCTAAGCCAGCTAGCATCTCCCAGGGAAGTGTGGAGCTAACAAAGTGAAGTCTGAGATATGGAGTGAAGAAAAACATTAGATTCTAAGAGGTTTCACAACAAACATTCACAATGCAGCTCTAGACGAGCTTTGAATGTGGTGATGTCATCAATATGCTTCTCTTCCAACTGAGCCAGATTTAATCTGCTTGCTCCCTTTCTCCCCGAGTCCAGACTGTCCTGGGTTCTTATCAAGAACATGCTTGGTGAGAACCGGAGTCCGTACTGGCGTTCTTGTGAATTGAGAAAAGGCCTAAACTCTTACAAGAAGATAAAACATTATAACACTATTTATCTTTCATACAAATTATCTAAATAAAATAAAAGAACTTGTTATATCCGTTGCATTTCTGTTTTCTCCCGAGTGGTGCCCGATTTCACACGAGTGATTAAAGGGAATGTGATTGGTCGATTATCAAGGGGGCTGGATCGTTGTGGCAGAAGGTTCGCAAGAAAGTTTGGTTGTGGCCGGTTTGTCGGAAGCATGTTGCTAACCAGTTAGCAACTTATTGCTAGTAGGTTCCCAATGGGAAATTCCATTGGGACCAAGTAGCACTAAATTGGTGACTTAGAAACGACGCTGTCAAGGAACGCTATGGACAGAGGAAACATGCAAGAGGAGGAGAGTTTAGTGTCGGAGGTCATGGATGAGTCTCCTCCGTCATCCATTTTTTATTTAGAGGAGGAAAGCGGGGACGAAGATGTTGTGGAAGAGGACGCCAGGGCGGCAGAAGCTTGGTTTGGTGTAGAAGGCTTCCAGCCGTACATGTTTGAGCCCTTGCCTCGCAACGCTGCCAGTTCTGTTAGCTCTACGCCTGCTGAAGACACAGACGTCCATCCCCGTGAACACTGGGACGGAACTCAATGGGAAAGGAAAGGATTCTTATTTCAACCGCTGCGTATATTAGCTGCTACATGAATCAAGATGCTATGACCGAAAACATTTGATTGACAGATGATCGTTGATATATGATTGGCTGAATTTAGGTGTTCAGGCTGACGTAGAACTAACTGGCCTGCAGAAGATAATGAAAAAAAAAACACTGATATTTTTAAAATAGAAATTTTCTAAATGCTGGGATGATAAAAAGTACATTAATATACATGTTTAAGTCAAAATAATTTGACATTTGGATGTGATTTCACTACGACTTTATCTATGTTATGATTGTGTTTACATATCTAGTTATATAAAATCCATTGATAAAGTGGCAAATGTAGACTTTACACTAATTATGGCACCAAAACCAACAACATCCAAGTAAACACTGATAGATTAATTAATTTAATCTATCAGTTTTATAGATCACTGGATCTATAAAACTGTCAAATAAATAAATACCTCTGAGCTGGGCTGAGTCCCCAGGAGCTAAAACCTTTTACTAATGCCTCTGGTCTTTAGTAAAAACCATTTCTACAGAGCTAGCTTCTTTACACAAATAACCACAGTTTGTAAATAACATCAGATGGCAGCGACAGGAGGACTTCCTGTCATCTTCCATGTTTATACAGGAAGCTAGCAGTTAGCATTGGCCAGCTTCTTGACCTTAGCCTGACAACCAGCAGCGGAAATAAGTCGAGTTATTTTAGTCTGTAAAAGGTCTAAAATTCAAAATGAAACATCACCTCTTTTTTATGGCCTCGCGCTTCGTGTTCCAGGCCGCTGTGAGCCTCGGAGCTGCCCGGGAAACAGTGCCGTTAAACGGACTCTACTCTGCGGTAGGTAGCATTGCTGCTAGCGGGGGCTGGCTAACATAACGGCTTGACGTTACGCAGCCTCCCCGGTTAGATTGCACCAAGCTGTCACAATAACAACACACCTTTAGGATCACGGAACGCACGCGGACCTTCCCGTGGAAGTGACGGAGGAGAGGCGGCGCAGAGCGGAGGAGCTCATGGATCTTCATCCTCGTTGATCAAACTCATCACTGAGCATTTTACAGTCTTCTTCTTCTTCTTATTGAGTTTTATTGGCGGTTGGCAAAAAACGTTAGGTGAGCATTACCGCCACCAACTGGTATGGAGTGTGGACTACATGGCAGAGAAAAAAAAAAAACTATATCCTATTATACAACCTAATCTGTTTCAAAAATTCAAATATAACCCGATATCCTCTGCTTCCTGATTCTTTCTGCAATAAATCTACAATGTCAAGTTTCATTTTCATGTCACTAAGTTTCCTTATTAACCTTTTTCTCTGTATCGAATATTTACTACAATTTAAAATGACATGTTCCACAGTCTCATCTTCCCCACAGTCACATTTCCCTGTCTGATGTTTCCCTATCAAAAATAACGATCTGTTCAATCCAGTGTGTCCTATTCTAAGTCGAGAAATAATAATCTCTTCTCTCCTGTTCCTTTCTGATCTTCTCATTGGTCCAATTCTCTTTTGTATTTTATAAAGCCACCTTCCTTTCTTTTCTTCATTCCATAACTTTTGCCACCTCTCTTTTGCTTTTTGTTTAATTATACCCTTTATTTCTGTTATACCAAAACTAACATTAATGTCTACCCTTAACTTATTGGTACTCTCCTTAGCCATCCTGTCTGCCCTTTCATTTCCTTTTATCTCGTTATGTGCCGGAACCCACACAAAATGTACCACTAGCCCCATCATATTTATTCTGTAAAGTGTTTGTTGTATTTCAAGTAATATATCTGGTCTACTGACTGACTGATTATTTTGCAAACTGATTAATGACGAACTGGAATCTGAGCAAATGATAGATTTTAATGGTCTTACCTCTTCCACCCATTGAACTGCTAAAAGCAAAGCTAGCATTTCACCGGTATATACTGAAACTCCATCACTAATCCTTTTTCCAACATTAATATGAAACTGTGGTATAATGAATGCTATCCCTACCCTATTAGCTGTATTTTTTGATGCATCTGTATATATTTGTATATAATTATAATAGTTATTTAAGTGTTCTTGTACTATAAATTTATTCATAATATGATATTTATCTTTTTCCTTCTTTTCTAATAATGAGAGATCAACTTTAGCATCAGGAAGTATCCAAGGTGGAATTGCTGTTATTGGAACTGTCTGACATATAGCTAACTGATTTAAATTAATTTCATTAACTTTAGTGTTTATTACCCATCCAAAGCTCTTTAATTGTTTCTTTTCCTTTTCCCATCCAGGTTTAAGCACCTCTAATGTTGGATGATCCTTCCTTTGTCCCTGTAAATTTGACCAGTAGTTTAAAGATAATTGATCTCTTCTAATTTTAAGTGGCATTTCTCCCATTTCAACCTGTAATGCTGCTGTTGAAGAAGTTCTAAAAGCGCCTGTACATATTCTTAAAGCCTGATGTTGAAGGCTATTTAACTTATGGAGGTTTGTATCTGCTGCTGAGTTATAAACTATACATCCATAGTCAAGGACGGACCTGATTAACCCAGTATAAATAGCTTTTAATGATTTTCTATCAGCTCCCCACTCTGTTCCAACTAAACACCTCATTATATTTATTACCTTCCTACATTTATCGATTATATTCTTAATGTGTACACCCCATGTCATTCTTTCATCAAACCACATCCCGACATTTTACAGTCTGGCTTCAACAAGATTGTTTAGATTTTACAGTTCATTAATATGATTCCGGCGCTCTGGCGCCACCTACAGTCTGTAGGGGAAGGAACGCCGGACGACGGTCCTGGAGGGCGGCCATCTTGGATCAGACCACAGTTCAGGCAGCTGCTGTCAGAATCAACAGGAGGCGTCTTAGATCTCATTTTAATCACATGAAAGTCAGAAATAATATTACAATAATCTCTTACATGTCACAACCCTTTAAAAGACCAAAGAAAATTTAAAAATTAACTTTCAGTTGGATTAAACATATTTATTCATACAACATTTTTTTATTATTACATTATAAGATTATGTTTTACAAATATTATTCATTAATACAGTATATTATTACTACTCAGTATTTTTAAGAATTGCTCTTTGATAATGAGTATTATGATCCAGGGAGGAGGAAATTTGTTGTAATCTGATTCACAAAAGAGAGTTTTTATTTTGTTTTTATGAATACATTTTTAGTTCATTTTATTTTACATTATGTAATTGTCAAGAATTTGTTGTAAAATCGTAGTGAATGGTAAATTTATATTGTGTCTAACTAAAGGCTTTTGTCCTTATAAGGTTGTCTAAACTGTTTCTAAAACCCTTTTTCAAATTATGTTTTTTATCATTAATTATGCATATGTGAACATTTGTCCTTTAATATAATTAATATAATAATCAGTTCATATATACTTATATACTATATAGCATTTCTAGAACTTGTTTTGGTCTTTTAAGTGGTTGTAACATGTAATAAATTATTGTAATATTGTCTCTGACTCCTCTTTCCTGAGATCTAAGGCGCCTCATTCATTCTGACAGCAGATGTCTGAACTGTGGTCCGATCCAAGATGGCTGCTCCCTAGGCACGTCGTCCAGCATCTAATGACGCGTCTACGTAAATAATGTCTGTGCTCAAAACACAACGCAGTAAAGAAAACGCACCTTTAGGGCATTAAAAACCTATGTCCTAAAAACGAGGAGATTATTGTTTTGACTCAAAACAAATCAAAATTACCCAAACGCCATATTTGTTACAGGGGGGTTTAAAATCATAAACGCGACCTTAAATTTAAAAAGGATGATTTCAGATTTTATGACCATGACTCAATCTAATATGCTTTATTCTTTCATGCGTATTATTCTGTATTTCGTTTGAATTTTAAGCACCATGTAGAGAAAAAGATACAGCATATATGAAATAAACCGGTAGATTATATTTCTATAATTTTACAACCCCGTTAGCTTTACTATATCATAAAATCCGAGTGGCCCCAAACGCACCGTCATCGAATTTAAACTTCCCAAAATACAGACATGTGATTGGTCAGTCATTTTAAACTCAGCGTGGATTAGCCAATCAGTAACACGTTTGTTACCGTGCGTAGCAACGAACGTTGACAACCGCTTTCTACAGTGGTTTGTTACCTGAAAGCGACCATTTAGCGTGGATTTAGCTATGAAATCTCACCCACCGGTTGATTATTTTATATTTTTCTAAACTTGTCCGTAACTCCACTGCTTTACCGGTTCGTAGGCCTCGACATGAACCTCGGGTAAGTCTGCTGTTCAGCCGCTAGCTAAGCTTAAACCCGGACTGTGGCTGGGAATTACACTTTGTCAATGTTTATTTATATTAATCAGTGTAAGCACACTCTTTTCTTCTCGATGAAAACATTGGTTTTATTTGAAAAAAACAAAAAGGGTTAATCGTATCGGTGTAGCAGGTGTTGCACCATATATTATGACCCGAGGGGGGCTGCTGCGGATTGTTTTTACCAGTCTACTGTCTTCTAATCCTCCTTTTTATAGCGAAAATAATTAAAAATTGTTTTCAGCAAAGGGATAAACAAAAACACACATTTTCCTGATATTGTTTAAATTAGTTAAGAATCCAGAAACATACAATCAGTGGGTCGCGTTTTAGAGATCTTGGAGCAGCTAATGTTGCAAAAATCCCTCTGCTGATGCTTCCCAGGTCCTCAGTAATTCCCTCTGGAAACGTTTTGCACATTTTTTAGTTATTAAAGTAGTGAGAATCAAAGACTGGTCCAGTCTGGGGTTCAGTGATCCTTTGGTGATTTTTTTTTTTTATTGGACTTTATGGGAGAACAGGTAAACAGAACCACCTGTTCTTTCCTCTGTTCTCCTGTAAAGGTGTTGAGATGATAGCAGGAAGGAATCAACTCTGTTGCTGCATTGTAGGTTGTTGGAGAACAGAAGACCTCACTTGTTCAGCCAGGCCAACAATTCCCTCTAACGACCCCCCTTTCAGAGACATAGACAGGTATGGGGCATTGCAGGCTAACAAAGAAGCCAAACGACCCCCATTCCAAGGGGGGGGGGCCCGTTCATCCGTTTCTATTTGCATGTTTTCTAAACTAAAACCAGGCTTTGTTGGGCTGCTGGATAAAACCTGGAACTCAACGCTATTTCTGACATTTTGAATTGAAAAAGCTTCCTGGATGGAAGAGAAACGTCTTCAAACTTGGAAACTAACCCCAGTGGATTGATTTTAACTTTTTTGGAAAGTTATTAACCTTCCAAGGACCAAAGTGTTCTGATGTTTCTGTGTTTGGCACTCTGATGATTCTTCTCTTTCCTGGACAGAGACGGGCTGCTGTTTGAGCTGGAGAATGGGAAACCCAGGCTGATCTTGCTGTCTCATGGTGAGGCCTTTCTGCCTTCATTCTACAATAAATCATCTGCTTCTTTGTTTCATCTAAAAACTTTTTGTTTTGCTCATTAAACTTTGTAGCAGACATATTTAATCAGGCATTTTGAATGTTTCTGCTTTTGTAGTTTTGTGTAACAAGTTGTTTTTTTAATATTTAAATAAAAATAAATGTTCAGATAATAATCAGGGATGACAGTTTTAACCTAAATTAACGGTAGATCTAAAAGTTTTGGTGTTTTGTGTATTTTTACTCACTGCTTGGCCTTCCTTTCCCTGCAGGCACTGGGATGAATCCAGTTAAGGTAGGAATCCCTTCAAACCTGCTGCCTTCACCATCATATCCTTGTGCCGATCTATTTAATCTATACTGAACATTTTTTTTTGCAAAGTGCCCAGAAAAAAAGCTTCAAATGTTTTCCATGAACAGTTTTAGTAAATGCCACTGTGACGGTATCATGGAGCCAAACGCTTTGCCTGAGTGATGAGCTATCAGTCCTGTGACCCCAGATGACCACATAGAAGCTAAATAGCCTGGTGTCATTCTTTGCTCTGTTCCTACAGAATCTTCTTGCAAAAGCAATGATTCTGAGTGACAGAGAAGCTCTGTGTCTCAGCCCCCCCTTCAGTGTCCACCATATTGGATCAGTCCATTTGCTGCACATGTTCAGAAAGGTCCAAACAGACAGCAGCAAACCATTTGAAAACAAACCATGCAAAGAGCAGTGTTGCCAACTTAGCGCTTTAGTCGCTATATTTAGCCACTTTTCAGACCCCTCTAGCACTTTGATTTCTAAAAAGCTCCTAGCGCCAAATCTAGAGACTTTTTTCTGCTACTGGAGCCTTTGGAGTAGAGACTGACATTTTTTCGGGAATCCCACGGGTCACGCGATTCCCGTGGGATGGGAGTCAGTATTGGTAACGATCACGTGATTGGGACGGTACAGGATTAAACATTAACGGGAGCAGACGGGAGCGGGAGCAAACCAATAATAACTGGAAAAAAAAACTAGGATCGATGCCAAAAAATAAAATAAAATAGAAAGAAAATCCAGTACTGGCGCCGCCATTTTGTAGTTTTTTTCCTTGAAGCCTACACTATAATGAGAGTCAAAAAAAATAAAAAATACACAATTCTTTAGATTTCTACTCTGGCCCGGGATCGGGACGGGGCACTATTTATTTTTTTTTCTGTGGAAGTGGGACGGGACAGGAGTGAAAATCAACTCCCTTGTCAGTCTCTACGCTGGGGACAACATCTAAAAGCAGCGAACTCTGCTCTCCAGAGCAAGTAGATTGGTAACCCCGCCTCCTGCTCTCCTCTATCTTGTCTGCTGTCATGATTCATGCAGCTATTATTTCATCCAAATGAAAAATGGAGAACAGAGAAGCAGATCATGGCTTGTCTACAGTGAAAAGAAGGACTGGGTTATTTACTTTGGCCTTTTTGGAAACACAGGAAGGAGCAATCAGCTAAGTGAGCTTAGTGCTTGGAAGAAATCTTTCATTCCTTTAGAGACAGCATGAAAAGTCAGCTGAGTACAAAACATAGAGAGGAAAACAAGAAGAAAAGGGACAAGAAGAGAGGGACACAACCTAGAACAGATCACGGATGTCTATTCTATTAACATTTCTCTATCTGGAGAATGGGTCTGTTCTATGTGTTGTCTTCTCCATTCAGAGGGGCCCCTGCCTGTCTTTACCTAGGGCCCCACATTTCCAAATTGCGGCCCTGCAACTACTAAACAGGCTTAAACTGGAAGGCGGCCTTACTTATGAGCTCAGCAAAAATCCGGTTACCTAAAAAACAATTCAACAATAAAAGAACAATTCTGTTAGAGCTGAAGAACGAAAGTAATTCAGCATTTACATGCTGGATTTTATGTTCATTTAAGATTAGAGGGACAAATCTGGTGTTTTTACTAAAGCTTTTTGTTTAACTGAATGGTTTGTGATGCATTTCCAACCAGCTGCCCAGTAAGCGGCGAACAGCTACCGTCCTCGGCGCCAGGCAGCCATCTTGCATGGAGGAGGCACCGCTGCAGCAGCAGCAAGCGCCACGGAGCCACCGGGAGCCCAGGTTAAAAGCAGGAGCAGCAGCTCCATCCTGCAGCTCCACTGATGGGAGGAACGGCATCCCGCCCTCATCCAAGGCTTTGGGGAATGACAAGGAGCGTGGCAATAAGGCCAAGGTAAGGGAACAGACACTAAACATGCATGTGTGTTTATATGAATATGTATATTAATGTGTGTGGGCCACGGGTTTGAGCGATTGGCTAGAAAATAATGTAAAAATGGAGATTAATCTATGAATCAGAGCGCCACTGGAGCCTAAACATTCAAACCCAGCTGTCAGAGTTTGCTGTATAACCCTGCATTTGTTTTCTTCTCAAGGTGAAGTCAAACAAGCACAAACTCAGCAAGGCGGTGGGACCCATGGGTTCCTCCAGCAGAACAGGACCTCCTCCCAGCACTGAGGACAGAGGAGCAGGACTGGAGCGCCTTCTGACTGTCATGGATTCAGGCCTGAGCGACGGCCTGGGGCGTCTAACCGACGAACAGCTGCAGCAGATCCTCTTCGCCATCCAGAGATCCAGCTACGCCCGGCGGGGTCCAGAGGAGCAGGAGGCACCAGGTGCTGTTAGCCACAGTAACCTGAAGTCCACTGAATGCAAACCTCAACATGTTACAAACTGTGAAACTGACACAAACTGCTCGTCTGCTGCGATGGAAGGAGAACTGAAGGAGAAAGAGGAAGATGTGAAGAAAGAGGAGGACAGATGTGGCAGGTAAACGTCACTCTGGCTGCTTGATGCAACTCCAACACTCACTAATGGTGTGCACCAGTGGCGAGTGGCCCAGAGGGGGCGCTCTGGCGCTGCCCTCCCTAGATGTGGAGGGGAAAAGTCATAATATATAGAGTTTAAAAGTATTATCAATGTCAGTTTTACTTAATATTATGTGGCTACATGTAATATGAATTATTAAAACAACACTTCTACCAACTGACTCTCATTCAACAGAACTCTTCTCTTCTTAGGCGCTCATTCAAAGCGCCCCTGAAGTGAAATAACCAATTACATAATGTTGCTATGGAAAATTTATAAATATTTGGCCATCAGCATCTTCTAAATGAATGGCTTGGAGCTCCTAGCATGAAGGCCTCTGCTACAGTGATATAGGTGATGGAGCCAGTAGTCAGTCAGGCAGTGAGGTGGAGATTATTATTACTGAGTTAGCCTTTAGCGAGAAGGACGATGGTGGTAAAAATCCACGTATAGGAGCTCGGACCCGACACGCAGCGAACCGAGGAAAAGCTAAATCCTTCCCTTTCAGTCATCACGATCTGAGCCAGCGTGGATAAAGACAGCTAGGACTGATTTAAAGCACTTCTTAGAAAAGGTAAAGAAGAATGAATAATCTGGGATTCACATGGAAAATAATAGAATATAGTGAACTTTTTCTAGATCTTTGTTCATTTGCATTGTGGCTCTTAAATAAACACATTCTCAGAAAATGAATAGTTTTTATATATTTAGAAAACATAAAGCAGACTAATAGCTTCTCCATTATTAAACTGATACATAATTTTTTTAGGTTTGTGACGCCATATTGGACCAAAACACAGATTTACCTTTAGAAAGCACATTAAATTATGTTTGGTTGGCAGTTTTTTTAAATACTGGTGTGATAAACTTGTTTTTTTTTTTCCAGTGTCCTGTCTGGCAATGTGGCAATAAGAATAATTGTCTTGATGCCAAAAGGAGCCCAACAGATTTTACTTTCACAAGTGGAGCAGTATGGCAATTGCCATATTGCTCCACTTGTTTCATGCATATAAATTGCTTTATTATATTTATGCAGGGAGTTTTACAGTTCATATGGACACTGCAATGTAAGTAGAGCAGAAAAACAGAAGAAGAAAAGGAAAAAAGAGAAGAAAAGAAAGAAGAGATAGAAAGGAGACGATGACAAAACATTTTCAGTCTGCTTCATCACCTGTAACGAGATGAA
This sequence comes from Cyprinodon tularosa, assembly GCF_016077235.1. NCBI lineage: Eukaryota > Metazoa > Chordata > Actinopteri > Cyprinodontiformes > Cyprinodontidae > Cyprinodon > Cyprinodon tularosa. The sequence continues at coordinate 584,416 of NW_024038354.1, forward strand.
AAAAGAACAGCACAACCGAAAGACATGGTACGAGATATACAATAAAGCAACACCTTGAAACTATCGCTAAAGTAATATTATTAAGTCTGACATGTACTCTGTGTTACCTGAAGATATGAATGTGGGGTTTCTGTTTGGAAGTGAATCTCTAAGTACCTGAATTTACAGCCCCCCGTTGAGAAAACTCCATCAGCCGCCACTGGTGTGCACCATGTTTTTTCTTTGCACCTGCACCATGTTCTTTCTTTGCACCATGTTTTTTCTTTGCACCTGCACCATGTTCTTTCTTTGCACCATGTTTTTTTTCCTCCAACAATGTGTACATTTGATCACTTCTGCACTCTACAGGGTTTCCGCAGGTCATTAAAAATCACTAAAAGTCATTAAATAATTATTTTTGAAATCAAGGCCTGATTTGGCATTAAAATTCATTAAATGTGATGGTTTTGGCATTTAAAATGCTTTATTAAAAAAAAAAGTTTATAAAAACAATTTATTAAACAATATATATATATTTGCAAATATATCGCAATATATTTGCACGGAACTGCTTCCAGTTGATCGTAAAGCTGTATGTTCGGAAAAGAAGCTCGCTGCGGAGAAAAGGCTAAAGAATGGGGAAAATGCTAATTTCAACAAAAGTGGCTGGAAATTGAGGAACTGCAGCCTGCCGACGGAAAAGATGAAGGAATTTGCCGTATATATGAGAGTCATGGGTATTTGTTGATGGTGTTAAAATTATTTCAAAGAGCATTAAATTAAAGTTAATCATTCCTGTATAAACCAAGACAAGACAGATTTTCTTTAGTCATTCTGTAAACACAAGTGGAGCAGTACGGCTATCGCCATAGGGTTCCACTTGATTTATGCATATAAAGAGCTTTATTATAACTACGCAGGGAGTTTTACAGATTATATGGACACTGCAATGTAAGTAGAATAGAAGAGGAAAAACAGAAACAAGGAGAAAAGAAAGAGGAGATAAAAGGGAGATGATGATAAAACATCTTCTGTCTGCTTCATCACCTGCAAAGAGATGGAAAAAGGACAGCACAACCAACGGATATACTATAAGAGATGCAATAAAGTAACACCTTGATACTTTCGCTGAAGTATAAGTAGTATTATTTAATCTGACATGTACTCTGTGTTACCTGAAGATCAGAATATGGGCTTTCTGTGTGGAAGTGAATCTGAGTACCTGGAACCAAGCACCTGTAGTTTTGTGCATGTAAAGTTTATCCAAAGGAAAAATGCTTTAATAGTGGTTGTGTAGAGCCGAAGACCTGCCCTCTGTTCCTCAGTGGGTCCAAAACGTGGACTGGCCCCAGAGATCTGCGATGTCTGGTCACCGTATCATCGTATCCTATGTTCAATAGGAAAACCTCCCAGATGGCCTGTAAAATAAATGACATGTTAAAAAAATAAGAAAGATTCTGTTGATAATATTAATCAAATAAACTATTAGACAGATGTGGTCTCAGCAATGAAAAGATGAAAAACTGCAGACTAGACAGGAAAGGCTGCATACATTTAATACGTATTAGAGGAGAAAATCAAGAGATCAGATGAATCCTGAACATCTTGATGTGTCTTCAGCTCCTCAGGGAGGCTCTCCCCTCAGACGTGGGCCATCAACATGTAGACCATGAACTCAAACATGCTCACAGATCTGGACTCTTGGTGCTGAATTTTCTGATGGCTCTTTGTTTTTAGGTCACCTGAGTTTGAAAGGCTTCACTCAGACAACAGAACCACCGTTAACTCAAAGAAGAAAGCTCCATGGAAACCAGAAACTGGTAGTATGGATGAAGGATGGATGGATGGATGGATGTTAAGCAGTGATGATGGCTGGTTGGGGACAGCATGGTGCTGAATACGTCTGAATTGAAATGTTGTGTTTGTTTCAGATGAGCAGGTTTCCCTGAAGCAGCAGCAGCGTTCAGCCCTCAGCAGACTGCAGGTATTTCACTCTCATTTCAACACCATCGCTGCTTCCTCCTGAACACTCGCTGCTCGTTGGGTACAAGTGGGATCCAGCAGGAAGTTAGGCAGCAGTCAGGCTGGGCAATATGTCAAGGTTTAAAATTTCTGAGATATTTAATTCTATTTAATTTATTTCTATAGCTCCAATTCACATCTTGTCATCTCAGGTCACTTTCCAGTTCACCAGATCATCCAGTCAGATTGATTCAAAGTTTTCTATAAGCATGCTTGTAGCGACAGTGGAGAGGAAAAACTCCCTTTGAACAGGAAGAAACCTCCAGCAGAACCAGGCTCAGTGTGAGCGGCCATCTGCTGAGGCCCACTGGGGTTCAAGGAGACAGAAGCAGACATAGAAAAAGAAGCATAGATACAAAAGGCAACTGTCAACCAGCTCCACAGGCGGCCCCGTCCAGGAAACACACAGCCAGGCAGACGAGCTCGGAGCCAGCTCCCATGTCAGAGGAAGATGAGAGCACATCCAGTTAGTCACAGTTAGAGAAACAGGACTTCACTGGAAAACAGGCCAAGATCCAACATCTAACAGCCCAATTTCCAGTACACATATAGAAGGAAAGTAAATAGTTTTATCAAGATGGTCTGCGTCTCGTTATAATTGTCTCCAGTTGTTTTTTAATAAATTTGGGGCAAAGCTTTGGTTCAGAGGAGTCTTTTTATCAGTCATGCAGAGATTCCCCCTTAAGCTTAAAAATATCCAGATTTTCATTTTAATTAGATAATAAGAGACAGAAAAGTTCCATCAAGAGAAAACATCTTTTTTACTGCCATTTGATTTAAAAATGGCTTCTTCTCTCCTCAGTAATGAAAACTGGCAGTAAGAGCTTTTCTGGTTCCTGTCTGTGGCTTGTTGCGTTCTTCTTCTTCTGCTGTTTTATTGATTCCTCCTTGGTGGTTGGATGGCCTCTGTGCCATCACCCTAATCCACAGATCCTCCATTAGGTTAAAGTTGGGCTTTGGCCGAGCCTCTTAAACCTTCAGGTTACTTTAGGTTAAAAGTACCGTGTTAGATGACTTTGGACGCGACTATTTTAGAGGTATGAATAGTTTTGACCTTAGCTGAAAACAGACTGGTCAGTTTTACTGATTTCCTTTAAATTTGCTGAAAAAGCTGCGACTCAGAAAAAGGTATCGGATCTTTCTTCAGCCGTGGTTCAGTTTTATACATGTAGACCAGAGGAGTCTGATCCAGAAACCAAAAGAACCGCTGAAGTTCTTCCCACCCTCCAGCCGGCAGATGATCCGATGCTTCCATGTGTTTCAGGGCAAAGAGCGCGCAGAGACGGCGTCGTCGTCCATCAGCCACAGAGAGCAGCCTGCAGCCATCAGGTCCAGCCTACGGCTCGGGGTAAACCAGAACCCGGACTGTCTCTGCAGGACCATCAAACAGCCAAGGTTTGACCCGTTTCCCTGCTTGGTCCATAGGAGGTCACTCCCATGGAGGAGGAGCTGAGCGCCGCACGGAAAGAGGAGCAGAGGAGACGGTGGCTGGAGGAGCTGGACCGTCAGAGGGAAGAGGCGGCTGAACGCAGGAAACGAGAGAAGCTGCTGAGGAGACAGGTTCTGGAGACACAGACGGACCCGGTTCTGATCCGGTTCTGACCGCTCAGGGTGACATGTCTTTTTTTTCTGCAGACAGAGGACCACGAGCGCTGGACTGCACACTTTGACTCGCTCCAACGCAGGGCTCTGATCCAGCCTGCGGCTCCATCGGCGCCGCCGGCCGTTCGGCTCAGCGGCTCCGAGCGGGAAGACTGGGATCCCTCCTCCAGTCTGTCTCTGGTCTGGGAGGCCACCAGCAGCTGCGGAGCGGAGAGCGTCATCGGAGCCAGCGTGGATTCCACCAGAGGATGTCCTACCAGGTCCAGGTAGCACAGAATATCCGACCAGAACCGAAAACGTACAAATCAATCCGTAGAAAACCACAAACATAGATCCTTCCCTTTCCAATAAATGAGAGGGAACGCCATGGATGTCTTTGACTGGAACATTCCGGCACAGCAGGAACGAAATGATCTTCAGCAGATGGTGAAGTTAGGAAGCTGAGGCGGAGGCATTTCTTGGAAGAAATAAGGTTCAAATTTATTTAAGATGGAGCTTTTAGCCAGATAGACACTCAGAACAGGTCGACCCATGAAGGAGGCTGTCCGAAGTCGCTCATTATCTCATGACCCTCCCTTCACCTTTGTCTAGAGTAGGGAGGCAACTGCTTATGTCATCCCCAATTTCTTTTTTTTTTATTTGTCATCACCAATTTTAACTCCAGACTGGTACAAGAATTCTAAACAATCACCCTTATATAGGCAGAGAAAAGGCACACTCATAATATTTTATCTCACAAATATGCTTCCATAAGATTATTCACACTAGACCTGAGAAGATGTTTGGTTTTCATCCTCCAGCGGTCAGAGCGACTCAACTTTTAACATTTCTGAAGATGTTTTAAAGGAAAGTCCAGTCAGCAAAGAATGATCAATGGATCATTATTTATACCTGAAACTAATACGTTCGCTGTGATTTAATGAATTTAGCGTTAATCAATAAGAAAATAAAAATAATGAGCCTGGGAGCGGCCATTTTTGACCAAATATAGTAGTCCCTCCCTCCTGCCATCTTCCAGCAGTGACGTCACGGTGCGGTAAGCCTAGCGCCATTCTCCCCGCTTTACAAGCTAAATCAATGGGAACTACTAGACATCTGCAATCAACAACAATTATTGAAGATTTCCAGAGGACTTCACCATTGAAATTCACCAGAGCTATAGTGAAACTGACAATGCCCACGTGCATGGCAGCTGGATGCTGGAATACATCGGGTAAAAGTGGATAAAAAGAGTTATTCCACCTTTCTGATTCCTGATCCTCCACGGACGGGTTGGTCGTTGGATCGCCAACTTGAAGAGGGAGGATTTGCCATCGAACTTCTGGCCAGAGAAAAAACCCGTAATATGTAGCCAACATTTGGAAGAAGAATGTTTTCAAGATGACTTGGATAATAGCGCGTTGTGACAAACACCAGATACAGCACTGGGACTTGATCAACAGCCGATACCGCACCGTGACGTCACTAACCAGTAGGTGGCAGTAGTGTTCTTTGACAAACATGGATGCCTCGAGTGAAGCACATTCACATGGAAATTACTCTGAATTAAAAACACTGATCATTTATTGAACATGATGGAAGAATTTCAGATTTAAAGAACTTTCAGAAGTTTGAATTCTGAATATAAGCGGACTTTTCCTTTAAATATCGTCTGCTTTGGAAAGTTCCTGGAAATCCGTCTGGAAAAATTTCCGAACCCTAAAACTGTAAATACTAAAGTCCATGTCTTTAAGTCACTGAAGGATAAAAACAACGTTCGGATTCTTTTGGAGGAAATAAAGAATCAAACGTCATCGTTGAACAGGATTTTATTTCTAGAGTTCTTATCCTTCTTTAGTTATTTGTCGGCTTTAATAGAAATTAAAAGCATATTTTTGAGTTCCAAACTTTTCTCCTCGGAATATTGTCTGAAAAATTAAATCATTAAAAAACAAAAACTCTTTTTAAGGGAATGATTCAGTGTTTCAGCATAAATTTGAACAAGTTTTAGAATAAAGTAGATCTAAGTCAGTCAGACTGGAAGTACAATAATTAAAGCCAAACCAGAAGCCAACTTTAGCGCTCTGGACGATGAAGAGGATGATGATGATGGAACGGAAACTGTTTTCTACTTTGGGAACAAAATGTTTTAAAAATTTAAAAATGAAATGAACCCTCCTGTTTTCTAAGTGGAAAAAGGAAAGGGATGTTGGTTTATGACCAGTACCACCAACTGGGACAGCTTCCAAACGGTCAGAGGATTGAAATCCCACTAAGCTGCTGATTCTGTGAGCGTCTTGTTTTCCTTGCAGCTACCTGAGGACCATGACGTCTCTCCTGGATCCTGCACAGATAGAGGAGAGGGAGAGGAGGAGGCTGAAACAGCTGGAGCAGCAGGTAGGAGGAGATGCAGATGGCAGAGGAGCATGCTGGCTGCTCTGAACTTTTAACGTGATCTGCTCCCTCCTAGAGGGCCATCGAGGCCCAGATGGAGGAACGCAAAAAGCAGCGGGAGCAGGAGGAGGCCAGAAGGAGACGGCAGGAAGAGGAGGAGGAGAAGAGGGTTACCCTGGAGAGGGAGAAGCTGCAGAAGCAGTATGAGCTGGAGATGCTGAAGAAGAAGGAGAAGGTGAGAGTCCCCCGCCGCCCCCCCCCTGAAGGTTTGTGATTAAAAGCAGTAAAAAGCTCACAGACTGTACTCCCCCTTCTGCCTCCGCCCTGGGCATCTGCCCATGTGTCCTTCATCAGGACAAACCGCCGCTGACAGAAGAGCACCAGCATCCTCTTCCTCAGCCGTTTGTTCAGCCTCACAGGTCTGACTGTCTCCCTCAGACTGACGGCATCCCTCACAGCAAGGAGCCAGAGGAGAACCTCGCTGGCGGCAGACCGGAGGAGACGGGATCTGAATCCACAGGTGAGAGAGAAACGGCGCCCATTGCTGCTGTTCTGTCAGACCAGCATACCCATAGTCAATACCTCTTTTTCCCTTTTGTTTATCTCTTGAGTTTTGCACAAAAAATAGACTTTAAACTATCCAATGGGAGTGTATCCCTTTAGTCATGTACGACAAAGACAGTTTAATTACTTACTTTTTGGTATTTTTTTTTAAGCCTATGGCGATCTGCCCTTAAAGTCGCAGGGAAGCAGCCGTTCTAACCGTTGCATTTCTGAATTCTCCCGAGTGGTGCCCGACTTTACACGACAGAATTAAGTGAATGTGATTGGTTGATTATCAAGGGGGCGGGATTGTTGTGGTGGAAGGTTTGCAAGCATGTTTGGTTGTGGCCGGTTTGTGGGAAGCATCTTGCTAACCATTAGCATCTTAGTGCTAGTAGGTTCCCAATGGGAAATTCCATTGGGACCAAGTAGCACTAAATTGGTGACTTAGAAACGACGCTGTCAAGGAACGCTATGGACAGAGGAAACATGCAAGAGGAGGAGAGTTTAGTGTCGGAGGTCGTGGATGAGTCTCCTACGTCATCCATGTTTTATTTAGAGGAGGAAAGCGGGGACGAAGATGTTGTGGAAGAGGACGCCAGGGCGGCAGAAGCTTGGTTTGGTGTAGAAGGCTTCCAGCCGTACATGATTGAGCCCTTGCCTCGCAACGCTGCCAGTTCTGTTAGCTCTACGCCTGCAGAAGACACAGACGTCCATCCCCGTGAACACTGGGACGCAACTCAATGGGAAAGGAAAGGATTCTCATTTCAACCGTTGCGTATATTAGCTGCGACATGAATCAAGATGCTATGACTGAAAACATTTGATTGACAGATGACCGTTGATATATGATTGGATGAATTTAGGTGTTCAGGCTGACGTAGAACTAACTGGCCTGCAGAAGATAACGGAAAAAAACCCAGATTTTAAGACAGGATTTTTTTTTTTTTATAGAAATTTTCTTAATGATTTTACATTTAAAAATTATTTCCCTATGACTGTAAACAGAGCGTGCACGAGGAGAAATAGGCTCGTGCACGCTCTTGCATTCGTTTAATCGCTGTTCCCTCTCAGGAGCGGGTACATGGTGCATGTGCATTTTTTTTTAAAGCGGAGAGGGCGGGTTTTTTCTAACTTTTGGGATAATATGTTTTAAAAATATTACATATTTATATACATGTTTAAGCCAGAATGATTTGACATTTAAATATGATTTTCCTATGACTTTAAAGTCTATTTTTCGTATAAAACTAAAGGTATAAACACAAATCTGACATCTAGCGCATAAGTATTGACTATATGTATGGTTATCTGTCAGAGCGTCAGACCAGCATACCCATAGTCAATACCCCTTTATACTTTTAGTTGTATACCAAAAACAATAACTTACTTTATGGTGTTTTTTTTAAAACATATGGCGATCTGAACTTAAATTTTTTTAAATAAAGGAAGAAACTCAAATCTGACGTCTTATGCATGCGTGACTATAGGTATGCTGGTCTGACAGAACAGCGATGCATCCAACCCAGTATCCCAGAACAGACTGGTTCCAATCTCGTACCATTAGAAAAACTCTGCAGTGGTTGTGGATGGAGCTGAGTTTATGGGAGACCGCAGAGGTCAAGAGGTCCTGGTCTGTGGAGATCAGGTCAGGGCCAAACCTGATACTCTGCATTTATTTTTTTAATGTTCTGTGTGTTCAGCAGCTGCCAGGGAGTCTGAACGATTGGAGAGCGGCAGCAGATCGTTGTCTGCGTATAAAGACACTTACGTTCAGACAGGTAACCGCTAAGAGACTACAGCCACTGCTCCTTCTGACCTCCTGGTCAACATGGACGCCTGTTCTCACTGTTCCGCTTCTGCTTCCCTCCCTGGTCAGAAGACGCTCCTCCTCTCCCTCCCTTATCTGACCAAGGTCTGACCTCCGTGGTCTCCAGGCAGAACCTCCCTCCTCCCTCTGGTTCTGCTGAGCCTCCTAACAGCTGGAGCCATGGGGTGAGAGGAGGTAAGGAGAACCTCTGCCTGCCTGCAGGAGGAGACCTTTATGAGCCGTTCGCCAGGATGGAGAGGAACCGCAAGACCAAGAGGAGACCAGAATGGAACACGCAGAGGTTGGAACACCAGCAGGAACAGATTTAGACTAACTGTTGCTGTCCTTTTGTATAAACAGAGATTTATACAAAATGAAATGTCACCTATACAGCCTTCTGACAGTGACTGAGCAGCTTAGCAGTAAAAACAACTTTTCCATTCATACACTGCAGCACAGTATAGGAGAAACATGGTACAAAAAGGCATTGTGGTGGAAGGTTCAGAGCAGTGCAAAAAAAAGAAATGGAGAAGGTAGTGCGAGTATGATGTCATCAGTGTGATGCAGAGTCTCTGGCCGTTTCTCAATATGCGTTCTTGAGCGTTCTCATGTGCTCGTGTACTCGTGGCACGTCATCAGCCTCAGCCCGAGTACCGTTCCAATTCTCAAGAACGTCAGATCGAGAACGCAAAAAATCCCCGGATGTTGTTCTCACCCCGCCCTCTTTATCGAGCATGCATCAGAGCAGACTTGTGCGTTCTTCAGACTGACCGCTTCCCCAGAATGCCCCGCGGCCGCAGCTTGATTCCAGACAGCGCTCACAGTGTTAAGTTAAACATTCCCTTTTCTGCTGCTGTTGTTCTTCAAAAGTACGTTTTGAAATCGTTTGAGGCGATAACATTATACATTGAAGCCTCCCTGTGTGGCCTGTTTACAGAGTTAGTGCGAAAAAAAAAAAAAAAAGTCCGACGTTGAGCAGACCAGAGTGACCAGCAGACCTCCGAGGGTAACCGCAGCCAGGGCTAAATTTACCCCGTCTGTAGTGCACTTCTCTCGGTCTGGTTATGTGTGAACTACCGCTCGTTCTGATGGCGTTTTTTGCGGTTCGGTAATTTTTTTTAATGTTTTTTAAGCTTTAGAAATTAAAAATATTGTTTTCAAAATGTTTTGTGTAGGGAATAAATAGTTTTGACTGTTAAAGAAATGCTAAACAACGTTGCCTGTGATGACGTCACGAGTACGCTTCTGCTCCAATACACATACGTGCTTGCGTTCTCGCCAAGAACGGACTTGACGAGAACGCGAGTACGTACTCGCGTTCTCGTGAATTGAGAAACGCCCTCTATTTATGACACAGCAAATAATAGGAAAGGTTTAAAAAATGGCCGTTCTTCAGAAAAGAGACAAGAAAACTTTCCCCAGAGGTTAAAGGTCAGTGGCTCCTTTATCCTTTAGAGGTTCCGTCTATTAGAACCCAGAGGTTAAAGGTCAGTGGTTCCTTTATCCTTTAGAGGTTCCGTCTATTAGAACCCAGAGGTTAAAGGTCAGTGGTTCATTTATCCTTTAGAGGTTCCATCTATTAGAACCCAGAGGTTAAAGGTCAGTGGCTCCTTTATCCTTTAGAGGTTCCGTCTATTAGAACCCAGAGGTTAAAGGTCAGTGGTTCCTTTATCCTTTAGAGGTTCCGTCTATTAGAACCCAGAGGTTAAAGGTCAGTGGTTTCTTTATCCTTTAGAGGTTCCATCTATTAGAACCCAGAGGTTAAAGGTCAGTGGTTCCTTTATCCTTTAGAGGTTCCATCTATTAGAACCCGGAGGTTAAAGGTCAGTGGTTCCATTATCCTTTAGAGGTTCCCTCTATTAGAACCCAGAGGTTAAAGGTCAGTGGTTCCTTTATCCTTTAGAGGTTCCATCTATTAGAACCCAGAGGTTAAAGGTCAGTGGTTCCTTTATCCTTTAGAGGTTCCATCTATTAGAACCCAGAGGTTAAAGGTCAGTGGTTCCATTATCCTTTAGAGGTTCCGTCTATTAGAACCCAGAGGTTAAAGGTCAGTGGTTCCTTTATCCTTTAGAGGTTCCGTCTATTAGAACCCAGAGGTTAAAGGTCAGTGGTTCCTTTATCCTTTAGAGGTTCCATCTATTAGAACCCAGAGGTTAAAGGTCAGTGGTTCCATTATCCTTTAGAGGTTCCATCTATTAGAACCCGGAGGTTAAAGGTCAGTGGTTCCTTTATCCTTTAGAGGTTCCATCTATTAGAACCCAGAGGTTAAAGGTCACTGGTTCCTTTATCCTTTAGAGGATCCATCTATTAGAACCCGGAGGTTAAAGGTCAGTGGTTCCTTTATCCTTTAGAGGTTCCATCTATTAGAACCCGGAGGTTAAAGGTCAGTGGTTCCTTTATCCTTTAGAGGTTCCATCTATTAGAACCCAGAGGTTAAAGGTCAGTGGTTCCTTTATCCTTTAGAGGTTCCATCTATTAGAACCCAGAGGTTAAAGGTCAGTGGTTCCTTTATCCTTTAGAGGATCCATCTATTAGAACCCAGAGGTTAAAGGTCAGTGGTTCCTTTATCCTTTAGAGGTTCTATCTATTAGAACCCGGAGGTTAAAGGTCAGTGGTTCCATTATCCTTTAGAGGTTCCCTCTATTAGAACCCAGAGGTTAAAGGTCAGTGGTTCCATTATCCTTTAGAGGTTCCCTCTATTAGAACCCAGAGGTTAAAGGTCAGTGGTTCCTTTATCCTTTAGAGGTTCCATCTATTAGAACCCAGAGGTTAAAGGTCAGTGGCTCCCCGGTTCTTAGAGGTTTCATTTAAAGATAACTTATCGTTAGAGTTAGGAGAACGTTGCAGAGGCCGAGCGGGCCAGGAGGGTCTCAGACTCAGAGCTTCAGATCTTCAGATCTTCTCATGAGGTTCTGGTTCTGCTGCTTTCTCCAGGCCTAGCCGGCGGTTCGTTCCCGCCTCGGAGCGGTACCCGGTGGCTCTGCAGAAGAACAGGCAGGAGAGCCGACTGAGGCGGCAGGCAGAGCTCCTCGCTCTACAGGAGAGAACCCGCCTGTGCAGAACCGAACCTCCTGCTCAGAGCCAGGAGGCCGGTCCCTGCGGACCCGTTAAGAAGGTAGGAACCATGAGGCCTGTTGTTGGTGCAGATCCAGATTTAGGTGATGGTTGTTAAAGTTTGCTGATTTTTCTAGATTCCAGCTGGTCTTAATGGACCCGGCCAGAACCAGACGGCCAGCGGCGCCGAGCGGTGAGGAGCTCAGACAGTACCTTTTCTCTCCATCATGTTTGATTCTTTTTATCAGTTGCACTTTAATGAGAATTGGTTCTGATCCAGCAGTCGCTTTCCTGACCACCATCATGGAGCAGCTCTAACCGGACCCCTCTCAGAACCAGAGACCTTATTGAGGGTTTCCTCCAGAGGGCGCTCTCCTCCTCCAGCTCAGGACTTTCTTCCTTACCTTCGGACCGATGAGGTCCTCAGCCTGGACCCCCTTGAGCCCACCGACATGCTGCCACCCCCAGGTTGGATCTCTACACATCTCCTTTCTGTTTAAATTCTTGAAAAAACAGCAGCTGGTTCTGGATGCTGAGGAGCCGTCTCCATCTTACCAACCAGAACCCCACTGTAGACAAGCCATGATCTGCTTCTCTGTTCTCCATTTTTCATTTGGATGAAATAATAGCTGCATGAATCATGACAGCAGACAAGATAGAGGAGAGCAGGAGGCGGGGTTACCAATCTACTTGCTCTGGAGAGCAGAGTTCGCTGCTTTTAGATGTTGTCTCCAAAGTCTCCAGCAGCAGAAAAAAGTCTCTAGATTTGGCGCTAGGAGCTTTTTAGAAATCAAAGTGCTAGAGGGGTCTGAAAAGTGGCTAAATATAGCGACTAAAGCGCTAAGTTAGCAACACTGCTCTTTGCATGGTTTGTTTTCAAATGGTTTGCTGCTGTCTGTTTGGACCTTTCTGAACATGTGCAGCAAATGGACTGATCCAAAATGGTGGACACTGAGGGGGGGGGCTGAGACTCACTTAATATTATCAGCGTTCTGATGGCATTTTAGCCAAAGGATTTTATCAAAAATCAAAATAAGGAATAAGAAAAAATAAGGAATAGTTTTATTAATCATACATGGAAACAGAGTTTTATGGGAACTGCCTGGTATTGCCGAATAGTAACCCCCCCCCCCCTTGCTTAGGAGAGTCCTGTTATCTGATGCCCGTTTCCTCCTGCTCAGGTTCTGGTGTTTCCGTCCCAACCCGTTCGGACCCGCTCCCCCACACCCAGCGGCAGCAGCAGATCCTCAGAGGCCTGGCTCGGCTTCGGCAGGTAACAAGCTCTCTGTTCTCTTCCTCTGCATATTTTCTGAACCAGATCTATTTTACCAGCTGAGATTTAAACGTTTTGTTTTGTTTGATTTTGGTTCTTTTGTTCTGATGTTGTTTTGTTAAAAAATGTTCCCCTCTTAGTTAAATCAGGTCTTCAATCAAAGACACGTCATTTTTTTCCTAACAGCTGATTGACTGCTGGGTGGAGCGTTTAATCGTGGAGATCAACCATTCTTATGGGGACCTCCATCTGGTCTGCTTGGGGCAGATTAGTGATGTTAGGACTAAGGTGTGAATTAACTTTAGTTTAGGGTTAGTTATGTACCTGTGATTGTTAGGGTTAGTGTCACAGTTAGGCTGTATAACTTACTCACACATGAATGGAGTTCAGTGGAAAGTCCCCAACAGAATAGTAAAACCAGACATTGTGTGTGTAGCATCTCTCCTGCTGCAGCTGAACTTTTCTAGTAATAATAATAAATAAACTTTATTGATCTCACATTGGATAAATTACTTCTGCATTTAACCCATCCTCAATTCAGTTCTATTCAGTTTATTTCTATAGCTCCAATTCACATCTTGTCATCTCAGGTCACTTTCCAGTTCACCAGATCATCCAGTCAGATTGATTCAAAGTTTTCTATCTAAGGAAAACCAGCTGATTGCATCGACTCATTGACTCTTCAGCAATCCCTCACACTAAGCATGCTTGTAGCGACAGCGGAGAGGAAAAACTCCCTTTGAACAGGAAGAAACCTCCAGCAGAAGGAGGCTCAGTGTGAGCGGCCATCTGCTGAGGCCCACTGGGGTTCAAGGAGACAGAAGCAGACATAGAAAAAGAAGCATAGATACAAAAGGCAACTGTCAACCAGCTCCACAGGCGGCCCCGTCCAGGAAACACACAGCCAGGCAGACGAGCTCCGAGCCAGCTCCCATGTCAGAGGATGAAGAGAGCACATCCAGTTAGTCACAGTCAGAGAAACAGGACTACACTGGAAAACAGGCCAAGCTCCAACATGTGGCATCTAGAACATGAATATCCCCTTGGGGAGCAGTGGGCTGCCATCATGGGGCACCTGGGGAGCAGTGTGGGGTTAAAGGTCTTGCTCAGGGACTCAGAGTGGCAGTCTGTTGGAGTGGGGCTTGAACTCAGAACCTCAGGGTTCCAGGCTCTAAGCCCTAACCACTAGGCTGCCACTTCCTGGATCTAATGGCTCTTTCTGCGGCTCAGCCTTCATCCTGCTGCTATCTGTTTTTGTTTTTAGGGTTTGTTACAGAAGCAGAGGGAGCTGGAGACGGATCTGGTCCCTCAGAGGAACCGGCGGGTCAACGAGCGGCGCCTTCCCTCTACAGCTCACCGCACATGATGGCGTCCGCGGCACGTGGCTGTAGGCGCCGTGTTCCTGACAGACGGCGTCAACAAGGACCTTAACCTGGGCTCCTGTTTCCTGTCAAATGATCTAAAGTTGCTGGTTTAGTTCCACCAACCAGAACCAGCGGATCAGGAATACTTCAAGGCCAAAAGACATTCTGGAACATTCTGGATTTATCACCTCAACCGACCAATCAGGACGCTGCCTTTCAGGTTCAATCATTTCTGAACACACGCTAAGCCCCTCCCCTTACACTGGTTCCAGTTTTATTTACCTGTTTCCTGCTGAACTACGAGCTCTGAGCCCCTGAAGGCATCATGCTGATTCTATTTTTATAAGTTTAATAAATGACTGAAGGAAATAAAAATGTTTCTTAAAGCTGAACTCTAGATGAGCTTTTCTGATGTGATCGACCTCAGAACCCATGAAGCAGGTCGGCTGAGAGTTCAGTGATTGTAGGTGTGAATGAAATCTAAGCTAAACTTCTACGTTTACTGTTTTCCATCAAATCTCTACAATAAGAAGTTCTTTAGAACTGAAGTCCTCAGAGCTTCTTTCATCTCCTGATCTGCTGATCATAGACATAAGAGTAGACCCAGCATTGACTGTCACGTTGCAGGAGTTACGGGCGCCATCTTGGGGAGGTCGACCTGGTACCCTAACCAGCTGGTTTAACCAGAACAGAAGAAGGATGCCTCGCCACTGTGCAGTGGATTTCTGTTTGAATTGATGTAGTAATAATCAGAGCTTTGGAAGACATCACTCAATAAACACAATATATTTATACACACACACACAATATATATATATATATATGTGTGAAGTGTGTCTCTAATTTTCTCAGCTTTTTGTTCGCATTCCTAAGAATCCTCAAACTAACTGCGGATCCAGACATTTGAATCGAGAAAGTTTACTGGAGGCGAAGCGAAACGTCTTCAAACCTTTGAAACCAAGTCCGGAATGACTTTTACGGAATGACTATGATCTGGTTGACTGGGATTCTTCATCAGCATACAGCTTTAATTAAATCTGTCACAAAGATAAGACTTTTTTTTAAATCTTATTGCTCTCAAGAAAAACTATTGATGCATTTATAAGCTGGAGAATTGACTATAGCAACACAACCTACGTCTGAGTCTCCCAGTCATCAATCGACCCTCTTCAGGCGGTTCAAAATGTTGCTGCTCGCTTTTTAACCCGCATTCGCCGACGTTGGCCCAATATTTCTGCTTATCAATGGCTTCCAGTTTCCGTCAGGATCGGTTTTAAACCGTTGCAGATTGTTTTTAAATCCCTTAATGCTTTTGCCTTTTCATACCTGCCTGAACTTTTGTGCGTTTGGATCCCAATCAAGGCCTGAAGGTCAAAGGTCACCCTGTGTGTTGTAAAGGGCTACATAAATACGTTATTAAGATGTTAAAAATGCAGCGCATGTAGATTTTAATTATACCTTTAATTTGAGCATTTTCATAATTTTCGCCATAATTAAGAACAAATTTTCGAAGACAACACGTCCTACTGTGGAAGCATAATTCTGCTTCTCTGTTAAAAAAATCAAATAAATTTATTAGATTTTTTTTAAGAGAGTGGCAGGTCGAAACAGGGAAAACTAACATTCAGTTTATTATTATTATCACTATTATTGCCAGCCATGCAGACTCATAATTATTGTTTTATTTATATATTTTTAGCTTGATTTATTAGTTAATTTCTGTTAGTAGACCTAGTTGTCTTTTTATTTATAATATTTAACCATCCATCCATTGCGCTGAGAGGTGTGGAAGGAAAAAATTGAGCAAAGTTGGTTGGAGCAAAAACAAAAGGTGATTTATTAGGTCTCTTTCATCAGAGCATAGTTCTACTTAGATCAAAATGCCAGCTTTCCCATCAGACCCTTACTACAGCCAGCAGTCCACCTATATACTGTTATCCCCGCCTTCTCAGTTTACCCTCAGCCAATCAAAGTTCAGCCATCATGGCTCCCTCTATAAGAGAGCTGGGTTTGAGGCGGGCCTCCTCCTTAGCAAGGTTCCAAGATGGCTTCTAAAAGGAAACGCCCACAAAGGTAACAATTCAAAAAAATAAAAGGATCTTATACACACACACTCTAGAAGCTGAACATAACAGAAAATCGTATTGCTTCTTAACACCATCCATCCATCATCTGACACGCTTGTCCCAACTGATGAAAAAAATGTGAACCTGCATCAATAATTTGAATGAATTGCTTCTTTTGGAAGAAAATATCAGGATCCCATGGACCTGCAGAAACTTCTGAGTGAGAAGCTGCAGCTGTTTATTACTACATCAGGCATCCGACATTAGCCACAAGAGGGCATAATGGAGTCATACAAGTTCTTATATAAAACATGTTGTGTATATGTTGTTATATAATGTTATATAAGAACGTGTATGTATATATATATATATACTACCTTAGGAGGTGTCTTCCATTTTGACCTTGGGACTTCCAGCCCATACTCATGGCAGATGTTCCTGTACACTATGACAGCTACCTGGTTGTGGCGTTCCATGTATGCACTTCCTGCCTGCATTTTACACCCTGCTGTTATGTGCTGTATTGTTTCAGAGGCATCTTTGCACAGTCTGCATCGGGGGTCCTGCCTGGTGTGGTAGACCCTGGCATCTATTGATCTTGTACTGAGTGCCTGTTCTTGTGCTGCCATGATTAGTGCCTCTGTGCTGTCCTTCAGTCCAGCCTTTTCCAGCCACTGGTAGGAGTTTTTGATATCAGCCACTTCTTCTATTTGTCTGTGGTATACGCCGTGCAGCGGCTTGTCCCTCCATGATGGTTCTTCCTCTTTCTTGTCCTCACTTTCAGTTTTCTCCTGCCTGAGGTATTCGCCAAGCCATTTGTCTTTGGGGGCCATCTTCCTGATGTTCTCCTGGATCTTAGTTGTTTCATCCTGGACAGTGGTCTTGACACTCACTAGCCCTCGGCCTCCCCCACTACGCTTGGTGTACAGTCTCCGGGTGCTGGATTTTGGGTGGAACCCTCCATGCATATATATATATATATATATATATATATATATATATATATATATATATATATATATATATATATATATATATAATGTAAATGTTACAATTACTAAACCCAGTTAGATAACCTGGTTCCACTAAAGCTAATAATGCTCTTTTAACTTGAGTAGATTAATTAAACCAAACTAAATTGGAATAATTAACCGCAATTTAACCCTTATTAGCATTTTCACAACATGAATTTATTCAAGCTTTAGTCTAAAATGCTTTTAACAGATATGTTAAAACATAAATGTATAATACACTTTGCTTTTAATCAACTAAGTTTAGTAAAATTCAACATGTCATTTATTAGTGCTTTATAGACTAGGATTGGTCATTCCCTACTGGAGATGCTAACTTTAATTCTAATTCTAGTTAAATGGGACGTGTAACAGCTGTAAGCAATATTTTGTTTAATGTTGGGGGGTAAGGATTTATAGTTATGTTACTGTCAGCAGGGGATTTACCATTAGGCAATACTAGGCAGCTGCCTAGGGCCCCAAGTTCCTGGGGGCCCCCTAAAACTCTGTTTCCATGTGTGGTTAATACAACTATTCCTTATTTGTGCACATTAATTATGTTTTTGATAAAAATCCTTTGGCTAAAATGCCATCAGAATGCTGATAATATTAAGTGTGTCTCAGCCCCCCCTTCAGTGTCCACCATATTGGATCAGTCCATTTGCTGCACATGTTCAGAAAGGTCCAAACAGACAGCAGCAAACCATTTGAAAACAAACCATGCAAAGAGCAGTGTTGCTAACTTAGCGCTTTAGTCGCTATATTTAGCCACTTTTCAGACCCCTCTAGCACTTTGATTTCTAAAAAGCTCCTAGCGCCAAATCTAGAGACTTTTTTCTGCTACTGGAGACTTTGGAGACAACATCTAAAAGCAGCGAACTCTGCTCTCCAGAGCAAGTAGATTGGTAACCCTGCCTCCTGCTCTCCTCTATCTTGTCTGCTGTCATGATTCATGCAGCTATTATTTCATCCAAATGATAAATGGAGAACAGAGAAGCAGATCATGACTTGTCTACAGTGAAAAGAAGGACTGGGTTATTTACTTTGGCCTTTTTGGAAACACAGGAAGGAGCAATCAGCTAAGTGAGCTTAGTGCTTGGAAAAAATCTTTCATTCCTTTAGAGACAGCATGAAAAGTCAGCTGAGTACAAAACATAGAGAGGAAAACAAGAAGAAAAGGGACAAGAAGAGAGGGACACAACCTAGAACAGATAATGGATGTCTATTCTATTAACATTTCTCTATCTGTAGAATGGGGCTGATTATGTGTTGTCTTCTCCATTCAGAGGGGCCCCTGCCTGCCTTTGCCTAGGGCCCCAAATTTCCTAAATCCGCCCCTGAGTAATGTTTAAATGTAATTTATTTTGTGAATTATTGAAACTGATGATTACATTTGGGGGGAAAACAACAACAACTGAAAAAAAACTTTAAAGAAAACAGTGAGCTTCTGATCAAAGCCGCTTCAGAAGCATAAAGAGACGACTGATGAAGACATGAAGCGATTTGGGAGTTTTTCCACAATAATGTTCTCATAGAGCCTATATTACAACACATTCATGTCTCCATAAATCTGCAACTAGGAAACCAATACTAGGTTTCTACCTCGGTGTGGCAAGTGAGTGTAGCATAAAATGCCAGCTTGTCCTTAATCAGGGAACATTCTATTGGTAGGTAATGGTTTTTCTTGTATGAGGAGTTAGTTTTTTTGGTGAGCTTCTAAAGGGACACACAAACATACAGTGGGAATAAAAACTCTGGAACAAACTGGTGAAAGTTGTACATGAAGAGCAGATATTAGATTAGATTATAGATTTGTTGCCCAGATTATAGATTTGTTGCCCAGATTATAGATTTGTTGCCCAGATTATAGATTTGTTGCCCAGGTGACCTCTCATCAGAGTTCCAGGCTGGATTTCACTGAGCTCCTGAGAGCAACACATTCTTTATTTTTATTATGTATTATTATCAACACCCCTATGGAGGGAATTTTGTGCCATTACAGAAAGCAAATAACATGTTTTGTAACTGAAAATTTGAAAGAAAAAAAAAACAGCTTTTGTAAATTAAAAGAGTTTATTTAGAACTTTTATTCACAATTTTAGCTCCTCAGGTCTTTTTGGTCAAGAGTGAGTGTTTGATTGGGACTGAAGTAATGAGAAAATAATCTGAAATTCAATTTGAAAAGTGCGCAAAACTAAATCTGATAGAGAAATTTGAAAAAAAAAGTAAATGTGAAAAAATTAAATCTATAAAAAAATGTAGAATAACGTTTGAATAATCAAATTTGAAAAATATAACCTGAGAAAACAGCCAATTTAATTTAAAAGCTTTTTTAATCAAGATGTTTTTCGAAGCTTCATTTTTAGATTGCATTTTTATCCAAGTTCACTTTTTTGTATTCATTTTCTTAACTTCCAACAATAAAAAAAAAAACTTTACTCCATAGTTGCAACCCAAAGATATAAACCATGCAGCATCTATTGTAAATAAACTGCCTACTAGTTAATTTTATTACTTTTAATAACACTTGATGATGCAGAAGATCTATGCATCTACCAGAGCTGCAATGATTTTATAGTACGCGTTTAAATGATCTGATCATCGGACAAATAACACAGCGAGAGATTGCCCTATTGAGGGCCCCAAAATCTCATTTTGCCAAGGGGCCCATTAAGTGTTGTACAATGCAGTGTTAGGGCCATGCTAGAGATTTGTTTTCTTCTATTTCGAGAATAAAGTCGTCTCACTACAAGAATAAAGTCGTAACATTACGAGAATAAAGTCGTAACATTACGAGAATAAAGTCGTAAAATTACGACAATAAAGTCGTAAAATTATGAGAATAAAGTTGTAACATTGCGAGAATAAAGTCGTAAAATTATGTGAATAATGTTGTAACATTACGAGAACGAAGTCCTAACGTCGTGATATAGTCGTAACATTACGAGAACGAAGTCGTAATATTGTGATAAAGTCGTAAAATTACGAGAATAAAGTCGTAACATTACAAGAATAAAGTCGTAACATTACGAGAATAAAGTTGTCACACTACAAGAATAAAGTTGTAAACTTACAAGAATAAAGTTGTAAACTTACAAGAATAAAGTTGTAAACTTACAAGAATAAAGTTGTAAACTTACAAGAATAAAGTTGTAAAATTGCGAGAATAAAGTCGTAGCATTACGAGAATAAAGTCGTCTCACTACAAGAATAAAGTTGTAACATTACAAGAATAAAGTCGTAACATTACAAGAATAAAGTCATCACACTACGAGAATAAAGTCATAATAATACGAGAATAGAGTCATAATAATACGAGAATAAAGTCATTATAGAACAGCAGATGATGGTCGACCAGCTCCACCAATCAGCAACCAGAGTCCACTTTGACATCCTGCCCAGTTTGATGCTGCTGCTAAAAGATTTCCTGATTTGTCAAACCGATGCTAAAGTAGACCTACACATGATGCTCCACATTCCACCTTTTTAGGGAAGACAGGGCTTCTTGTAGGAGTCGTCATAAAATAAAACTTGTGTCTCTTAATATTGCGACTTTATTCTCGTAATGTTCTGAAGTTATTCTCGTAATTTTACGAATTTATTCTCGTAATATGAAGACTTTTATCTCGAAATAGAATTTAAAAAAATCTCTAGGCTTGCCCTACTCTGAAAAAATGAATTTAACAGTTTTTGGGTTTACTTAATCATATTTTGTACTTTAACACAATTGTTTATGTCCTACCCTGCGAACATGAAACAATTGTCAAGTCAAGTCGAGTCAAGCCAGCTTTTATTGTCATTTTCTACATATGTACAAGACATACAAGGGAAATGAAATTACGTTTACTCTGCAATATACAAATATACAAGAAATATACAAGACTGACATTTAAAAACTGACATAAAGTGCGGGACATGACAGGTAAGAGTGGTAAGATAAATATAAGTATGAAGTATAAACATTACAATAAAAAGCAATAAAAACAGCAGCAATAGTTTGTTCCAGGCTGAGGTAGTGCAGGTAAGGTGCAGTCTCTGGTACAAAGTAAGTCTCTGTGTTAAAGTAAGTAAATATGATTGAGTAAATGCCAAAAACTTTTACATTCATTTTTCAGTATAATACTCAGCCCATCATGGCATTCAGGGTTTAAATAAAATGTGTCCAGGTCTGTTTGCAGGGCACAGCCATTTATATGATAAAAGGTCCTGCCATACAGCAGGCTCGGCCCCTTCCCGTGGCTCTCCAGCTAAAGTCCTGCGTGGGGTGTCGGAGCAGAGAGTTGTTCGGAGGACTGGGAACGGCATGGCCTCCTCTCGGAGTTTTTTCTCCTTTATCTGCGTGTTTTTCCTGCTTTTCTGCGCCTCCTCTGGATCCGGGACTTTAAACAGCAGAAGATCAAACCAGGAGCGATGCGGCTACAGGGTAAAAACCAAAGCAGCGCGCGCCTTTCCGCTCCTGACTGACGCTCATTTTAGAGTCCAGGTGTTCTGCGCGTCTCTACCTGAGCGGCTCTACTGCTTTCATCTTTTCTCAAATTATTCTTAAAATATAAAAAATTGCTCAACTTTTAATCCCACTTCTCCAGCATTCAACTTAAAGATTTTAGATTCTAAGGGAAAAAAAGCTCTAATTCAAACCACATGATGCGTCTTTATTACCCCCCCCCCCCAGCAGGATTAAGTATATTTACATATGATCATAGAAAAAAAGCATAAAATGCTTTAAAAAGTCTAGCTCTATAAGTAAGTAATAAAAAAGGAAATATATAAGCATAAAATGCTTTAAAAAGTCTAGCTCTATAAGTAAGTAATAAAAAAGGAAATATATATATATATATATATTTATTATTATTATATATTTTTTTAAGTTGCTTTCAGGACCTTTGATCAGATTATTTCTTGTTCATCTGTTTGATCTTCTTTCATAAACATAATTACTCAGATTCATTTAATGTTCAAACTCCTGTTCTGATTTCATGTGTCGTTAGAATAAATATCTAGACCCCAAACTTAAAACCTGAATAAAAATAAACAAGTTAAAATAATACAGTTAGATTGGTGATATAAGAAACTGACTTAAAATGCAGGATCTTCAAATCAAATCGATTTTTCATCCGTTTTATGAAAATCAGATATTTTTTTTAGCTCTTCCACATAAAATACAGCTGTTTATTATTTTAATTTGGTTTCATTCCGTTTTTGATTCTACATTTCCTGCTCCAGCAGCACTTCAGTGGAGCTCAGGTCCTTTTTTTTACCTCCTGTATTGTTGGTCGTTTCCTTACTGACTGTTTCAGGTGTGATATGCAGCCTTCTGGTCTGACTGTTTCTGTAATAACTGTCAGCTTTTGGTTTCTAGTTATTTCACATAAGAAACATGGTTTTATGACTTCGGTATATAAACATGTATCTGTATCTTTTTACGGGGAAATAATCTGTTTTTGGTTAAATGAGTCAAATGGCAAAATGTAGGTAAGAACCAGTATAATTTGAAACAAAGTGGTAACTTTTATTAAACTGATATTTCAATTAATTGAGGTTTTTAAGACGATGTGTCTCGGGGATTCATGAAGATATTTCCAGTAATGAGGGATAAACTGGAAGCACTGGAATAAATCAGCTGGTTTCAAACTGGAGCCATTTGTGGAAGTTGATCTTTTCAGTGATCAGGTATATGGAGCTAAATTGGGGCCACAAATCTTTCTGAAATAAAATCATTTGAAACTGCAGAAAAAAGGAAAAAAAAATAACGGGAGAAAAAAAGGATTTAAAAGTGAACAAAATACATTTTTTTAAACAAGCAGCTGCCCCCTCGGTGGGGGGGTGGATGATGTGGGGTGTGAAGTGATGACTGTCAGCTTAAGCTGCTAATTTAAATACTCCCAGCTTTTGCATTCAGGAACAATGGGAACTAAAAATGTCTTTAAATATAGCCAAACTATGTTTATATGATTGTTTAAAAAAAAAATAAAACCATGTCATCTAAACTCCGCCTCCCACACTGAGGGGCAAACAGAACTAGGAAAGAACCACACTTGAATCTAAATAGCATTTTAAACATTATTTTTAAGTTTCAAATCTTATTTTATTTTCAGCTTCAGAAAATATTTCTGGTTTAAGATCTTTAATTTTATAATTCTAATCTTTTTTTTCAGTTTCTAAATAATTTCCTGTTTAAAATGCATGTCTTCTAACAAACTTTCTGGCTCCAGTTTGGCTCCATATGACTGCAGCTCTTCTTAAGGATGAGTCTACAGCCTGATCGTCTCCAACCCAACACTGTCTTCATTTAAACAGATTTTAAACCATTTTTCAGTGGATTTCTTTCATGATTAGATGAGATTCATTGGGATTTCTGGGACGTTTGTTAGATTTGGAGTTTTTTTATGTATAGGAAGATGTGCATGGACCCCTCTATGTGTTTGAGAAAGCTGTCCTATGCTTTGCCACCCTGTGCTGCAGGCGCCATCGAATCATTCTCCTCAAACAAGCAATCCAGCTAAAAACATCCAGATGTGAATCCCCAAAAAAGTTAAAAACAATCCACTGGACTTTGTTTCCAAGTTTGAAGACGTTTCTCTTCCCATCCAGGACACTTTTTCAATTTAAAATGTCAGGAATAGAGCTGAGTTCCAGGTTTATAGGAAAAGCCTCAAACTCAACGCTATTTCTGACATTTTTAAAAAGTTTCCTGGATGGAAGAGAAACGTCTTTAAACTTGGAAACAAAGTCCAGTGGATTGTTTTTTAACTTGTTTGCAATGACTATGACCTGGATGACTGAGAATCTTCACCAGCATCCAGATGTGAAGTCTTCTTCCTGTCTTCCTGTGTTGGTAAAGAGGAGCAGCTGCTCTGCGGAGGCTCATGATCACAGATCCAGTCCTGAATAATCAGGCGGCTGCATTTAGAGCCAGGGTCTGTTGTGTCTGATGGTCTGTGGGACTGTGTGCGTTTGGATGCAGCCGTTTCAGTTTTCTCCTGTTGATAGATGATTCCTACCTGCCTTTGATGTGTGCTGGTGTGTGCATTATCCTGGTTTCCTCTCAGGGGCTTTGAAGTGTTTTCTACAGGAAGCTTCACACTGTTTACTCTGCTGAAACATTCCTTCTTGCAACCCCACCCCCAAACACACACACACACACACAAACCCACCCCCAAACACACACACACACACACACACACACAACCCCCCCGCCACACACACACACACACACACACACAGAGTCTGTGGCTTCCTGTCCTTTCAGATCAAAGTGTGCAGGATGGGGGTGTGAGGGCCGGCCCTGCTGCAGGTGTGAGCTTATTACAGCCTCTGTGTGGTAATTTCATGTTGGAAAGGAGTCCTACTTTGGTCTGTGCCGTTATTTCCTGTCTCATCAGACGACAGAGGCTTTAGCTCTAAGGGACTCTTCTCAGAAAACTTTTTAGCTGCATTAAGCTGATTTTACGTTAAAGAAAAGGATGCAAATTCATTGCTTTTAAGAAATACATTTTTGCTAACTTGGAAAAATATAGCGGCAGATGGCCGCTCACACTGAGCCTGGTTCTGCTGGAGGTTTCTTCCTGTTCAAAGGGAGTTTTTCCTCTCCACTGTCGCTACAAGCTTGCTTAGTGTGAGGGATTGCTGAAGAGTCAATGAGTCGATGCAATCAGCTGGTTTTCCTTAGATAGAAAACTTTAAATCAATCTGACTGGATGATCTGGTGAACTGGAAAGTGAGCTGAGATGACATGATGTGAATTGGAGCTATAGATCGAATGCATTGAATCATTACTGGGTTTTTTTAAACAGTAAAAATCAAGAAAATTAGACATTAAGGTGTGTCTAAAGTAGGAGTTTTATGATTTAAATGAATTGTAGTTTATTTTCAGTGCAAGATGTAATTTACTGCAGTTGATTTTTTTTTGTTGAACTGTTGAAAAGTCGGGGGTGGTCAATGGACTGAGGACGGGGTGAGAAAACCTGCTTGTAAACCAAATGGGGCCAAACAGGAAACCAGCACTATAGATGCATTTAGTGAGCAGTTATAAACATTTAATTTTCACCGTTTATCTACGGTGGCCCTGAAGTGCAAACTGCAACTACAAATCTAAAAGCGCAACTACATTAAGGAAATCACAACTACATTAACCTACCGGAAAAGGTAGGTACCAGTGGGAAACATGAGACATCGCTGATTGGACGACGGCGCCGTTTGACCCTTGAATGTAATTGTGTTTTCCTTAATCTAGTTGCGCTTTTAGATTTGTAGTTGCAGTTTGCACTTCAGGGCCCCCGTATTTATCTAATCTTTTATCGCATCCATAACAGGAAACCAAAAAACTTCTGGTAATTTGAGTTTTCCCTTTTTGTTAATAAATAACAAAAAGGAATTTGGTTGAATTCATCTCACTGCAACCTTTTTAATCCGCCTTTACAGACTTCCTGTTTTTAACTAAATATTTAATCACATCTTCCTTCAGATGAAGGATAAACGCTGGGCTGTTAACAGACTCCAAATCTTATTTAGCTTATTATTTATATTCTAGTTGAAAATCTAGAATAGAGTCTAAATTATAGAACAGTTGAAACTGATTCATTCTGGGTTGTTTTTATCTCAACAGTTTTTCTCTTTGTTTTATCAGTTATTCAGAATGAATGTAATATTCCAGTTTTATGACTCTTCTGTGTTTTTTCCTGAGTCTTTATGGACATCAGGAACACTGGCGGTTTCTCTTTTGTTTCCTGCTGCCTTCTTGAACTCAGGCAGGCGCAGCTTGAACCGGTTCTCCACCTGCTGCTGGTTCTGGTTGAAGTGGCTGTTTTCCCGTCGAGCAGAACACAATGAACGTCGCTCCCAGCTGTGGTCTGACAAAAAGGAGCTCAGTCCCACCAGAGAACAAGAGACCCGCTGGGCAGTTGGCTGTTCTGTGAAAGCTCTGAGCTGCACCATGGCCACGCAGCTCCTTAGGCAACTTTTCAAAATAAAACACATTTCTATATTAATCTATTCTTTTTCTACCAGAGGAATTAATTGACTGATTCCCTCTTTCTAAACCATTTACATTTTTTTTTTGTTATTCATCTCTGAAACTCAAGTTTTTATTTAAATGATTTTCATCTTTGTACAAACCCCTGCAGAAACCTACACTAACATATGGTTGCTCCGCCCACTTTTAACCTCTTAGCGTTCATAAGAATACAAATAAAAACCTCAAATGAAACTCTGTTAAATGTTCCTTTGCAAGTTGCACCTCATCCGATGATCTTTGGAGTCTCTTACTTTTCATGAAATATGTAATTTCTCCTCTCAGTCTTCTTCTTTGATCCAGTTTTCAAACCCTTTCTGAGATTCGGTCCAAAAGGAAACTGTAAGCGTCCTCCTCCCAGAGAATAACCACCGCTAACTTTAGTTCAATCTGAAAAACTCACATAAAGAGAAAAGACAATTAGAAGAAATTTATTGATATAATTACTTTGTCTTTGGCGCTCAGACCTCAGCAGGAAACATTAGCGTTTAATTTAGATAGATATGCATGAACAGGAGTAAAGAACAGGGCTGTTTCCCCCCCAGGCCTGAAACTGGTGGTGGAGTGGAGATAGATGGAGTTGGTCAGTCTGTAGACTGCTGGTTGGAGAGACGGTCTGCTGAGCTTTATGGGGAGTTCCAGTGGACTGCATGAGCTGATACTAGAGCTTCACTCAGGGACCTGGAAGATGGAAGTCCAGGTTGATAACACAGGTTGAGAGAACCTGTCCATGATGAGCAAGCATGGAGCGACAGTGGAGAGGAAAAACTCCCCATTTGGAAGAAACCTCTGGCAGAACCAGGCTCAACATGGCGATCTTCTGCCGGTTTAGATGAGAGGAACGCAGTAAGAGTCCAGAAGGAATGATGCTCTGATGAAGCTTTAGCTACGAGGGTGGAGGGGGGGCTAAAGGGGGGGTTGAAACCATAGATATCCATAATAAAGGCTAGATGTCTTACGGCGGAGTCTCAAACGGCATCACCGGCGGCCATCTTACCTCAGGCAGGCTTTCTGTTGTGCTCTGTGGTACCTAATGTAAGGTGAGTGATCAGCACGAACACAAATACTCTTACCTCACTGAATTCTTGACGGATTTACAAACAGTTTGGTTTCTTACAAACATTATGAACGTGGCTATTATTCTTGATGCTTGAACATGTTGAAATTGCAGATTTTCTTGTCGAAAAATTACTTAATCGCGCAGCATAGTTGTGCATCACGGCTACCTGCGCAAGTTATCAAGGCTGAGATTATTAGTCAATTATATAGGTTTTACTGACACCAATAACGATTGTATGACAATTAATCTTTGGTGTAAATTACAATCTTTGTGGATGTGGTTGTAGCTATTAGTTGGCTAATAACAATAATCTGAGTGTTGTTGTATTTTCATTATTAGCCTAACATTAGCTGGCTAATAACAAGAAGCTACGAAGTGAGACCTAACGTTAGTAAGTTAGCAGCTAACGTTACAGTTTAGCTAGCTGCTAACATTAACCAGCAACTTTACATCAGTGGAAGAGGCAGAATTTAACATGATTTCCAATCGATTTGGTCTGTCAACACATCATACATTAAGTTACAGGAATTTGCTGGGTTTATTAAAAGGAAGTTGCCAGACTTTTGCTATGACATAATAGTATTACAAGACTATTGTTGACTCAAAGCTTTTATAAGCTTGTATTAGTTTCATTTGGACAACTTAAAGATGGTGTTGTGCCAAACATTTTCAACTTTCCAGCTCATCTTCAAAGGGCATGTGTATCATTGAAATTTAATCACATATTGATATACCAATCTTATACACTGTGAATTGTTGTTGGTCACTTTTGTTTTTGTTTCTGCAGGTTATATAATGTGTAAGCAGGAGGAGAAGATCTTCCATCCCCGTTTGCTGACATTCCTGCGCTAGTACATGACCACAGCTACCTTCCTGTCCGCTTTGATGGCCTTGTGGACAACGCTCTCTTGTACATTACACAGAAGCTCAATAAAACCTTCCTTTTCAAAGGGCATTAGCCAAGCTATGTTTTTTGGGTCATTTTTTAAATCTCTGTCTTCCATGTGTATACCATCACAGTAGTGTAGGTGGGGATTTCAACATGCTACATCTATATATACTTGTGAAGGGGACTATTGTACCAATTTTAATAGCAAATAAATGTAACTTTTATAATGGTTTAAAAATAGGAACTTTTGTGTAATTACCCCTGATATATAATCCGAATAGTCTACATGAAACTTCAAAGTGTTACCTTTAATTTGAAACCTGGATTATGCTTCTACACCAAGAGGTTGCCACACAATAAGCCTTTTCTGTCAGTATTTCATATTTTATTATAACAATAATATTCATATTATAAAAGTATGTATGTAAATATAAATAAATTAGGACTGTGAAATAATTAATCACACCCAAATAAAAGTGTTTATTTATATATATATATATATATATATATATATATATATATATATATATATATATATATATATATATATATATATACACACATATTAAAATATATATATATATAAATATGTATATACACATATTTATATATATAGGTATCTATATCTATATAGATATCTATATAGATATCTATAGATATATCTATATATCATGTTGCCATTCAGTACACTGAGTTTTAATAGCATATATTGATTTAACATAAATACCTTGTGCATGTGTATATTTATTGCACCTGTATGTTCTATTCAATGTTCTTTTCATATGAAATTCCATGGTTATAATTATTCATAAGTGTGCAGTATCATAACTACATGTCTGACTTTTGTTTAACAAACCAAACAATTAGACAATTCAGGAAGTTATGGTTATTTCAGTACATGCGCCTTTAAAACACAATGTTACGAATGAGCGAGCTGCCTGTAGCAAGATGGCCGCCACGTGCGGACGTCGACCCCCATTGGCCAGCAGCGCGGACGAGACATCTAGCCTTTATTATGGATATCTATGGTTGAAACGGGGTCATCTGAATGATGTCACAGCGCATCCACTGCCTGGGCTTTGGGTAGCAGACAGTTGTGGATCGGAGGCCTTTTAAGATGAACTTTGGAGGCGTGGTTCAAAGCTGATTGGCTGTGTCATCGGTGGATGTAGCAGAGCAATAGTTAGGTTCCAATAGGCTCCATGGGTCATAGCTAATGTTTTTATTTTTTATATTGAGTTTCAGTTCAGCTTATAGTGCCACTTCACAACACGGATCATCTCAACGCGCTTTAGAGACAATTCAAGGAGATCATCCTTTCAGACTGGTTTAAAATTTGTTTTAAGTAATGAAAACCAGCTGACTGCATCGACTCATCGACTTTGCAGAAACCTCCAGCTGTCTATTCTATTAACATTTCTCTATCTGTAGAATGGCTCTGTTTTATGTGTCGTCTTCTCCATTCAGAGGGGCCCTGCCTGTCTTTGCCTAGGGCACCAAGTTTCCTAAATCCGCCCCTGGCTGTAGGCAAAAACTGATGTAAAGTAACTGAGTGGACAGATATAACAGATTCAAAGCTGTGTATGACTTTTCAGAATTTAAGGTTTAATGCAATTATTTTTTTATAACTAGTAAAGTTTAGTTTTTATCTGTTATTCCAAGCTTTCATGTTCCTCTTAGAGAAATACACACATCTTTTCACTGGAAGTTTAAGCAGTAAAGTTTGTCCCAAAGCGTTTTGGAAGGACAGGATGATGGATCTGTCTTTTCCAACACATCTGCTGAAGTGATCACTGCTGTCTCCATGGAGGAAAATCAGGAAATATTCCTGCTTCCTCCACATCCTACTCTGGATTTCTCATCCTTCTCTGGCTTCGTTTTATACGGGCTTTCTGCTCCGTTCCACGTCTCATTGTCTTCCAGGGCGTTGGTGTGTTTTTGGCATCAGGGAAACTCGGAGGTCGTCACGGCCGGTTGGGCGGCCGATGTGAAACACGTGTGTTTTCCTACCCATGGAAACCAGCAGAACGTTTTGGATCCAGTCCCTAAAGAACCTGTGTGGAAAAACTTTTTTTAGTATCTCACAGGTATCATCTTAAACCTTCCTCTGCTAAAGTAATGATGCTTTTAGAGTCTGTTGTTTTTGTGTCGGTAATCTTTATTGAAAGCTTCCTCCTCTCTGACGGCTCAGGTTTTACCTGTAGCTCACATGACTCTGAACTCTTCTCTAGTTTCTGGCCTTTGTGGAGGAGCTGGGTTTTGTCTTGACTCTTGTTTTTGTAATAAAAGGGAGTGAAAGCCTTTTTAAAGGACAAACCTTCACAGCAGGATCAGAGAGCGGCTCCTCCGGGTGAGGAGGAGGAGTTATGAGGAAGGAGATGGGTGGGGGGTCATTGAGGAGCAGTCATGCAGCAGGAGGAAGCTGCAGGTTTTGTTCCTGCGGTGGGAAATCTCTGGTTGGCTGCTCCTGAACACCCGCTCACACACTGGGTTTGCATTGTTGCTCCTCGCTGCGGTTTGGAGATTATTCCTCCAAGGTTTGCAGCAGGTTTGAGATCAGCTGATGTATGAAGAGTTAAAGCCTGAGTTAAACAGAGAAGGTGCTTTATTTATATTTGTGGGGAGCATGCAGAGATCTAGCATCTATCCTAGCCTGCCTGCAGCGCTACGCTAAAGCAGCAGGACTGGATCCTTGGTTCTGATTTGTTTGTTTTTTCTCTGAAGTTTGATCTGCTTTTTTTTTTGCTCTTTCATAATGTTAAATGTGAGAAAACTGTTCCAGAAAATTAAGGCTACCTTCCCACTGCAGGCCCTGATGCTCATTTCCCGATTTTTTTTTTTGCGTTGTCGTTCACATTTCCAAATAGTATCTGCGACTTGTATGTGATCTCCGGTGTGAACTGCATTCATACAGCTTCATTGTCCCGCATGCGCAGAGGAGGACGCAATGACGTCACAAACCAGCCTGCTCCATGTTTACGTAATCAAACATGAAACCTTAAAAACTCAATCTTCAATATGTTTAAACATAGATACTGCTCTCCGCATCATCATCTGCCATGGTTGTTGTTTTTCTTGCCGTTGTTTATTTTCCAATCTATGTCTGCTACTAATGGCGTTCAGGTGGGATGAATGCGACCTGGCCGTTCAGACACAGGTCGCATTTGAAAAGATCAGATTCATATCGGATTCAGGACCACAAAGCCAAGTGGCCTGGGTCGCGTTGGGAAAAAATGGGATCCGAGTCGTTCAGACTGCCATGAAAAGATCAGATCCAGGTCCTAAGGCTGTGGTGTGAGCGTAGCCATAAGGCCTGGTTATCCTCCTGCAGCAGTGTGTCGCAGTGAGCTTGTCGCCACAACGCCAGAGGGCCAATCAGGAACTAGCTGTGGGTTTAGATACGGCCGAGGCAGTGAGGAAGTGGGGGCAAGTTTGTCCGACAACGGAGGGACATGAGGGCCAAAAAGAGCGGAGATCCAGGTGGAAAAAGGGTCCCAGTGTTCTAACGCACCTCGCTCTGCTAGCTGCTCCATCTTCACCAGTCGTTTTCCACAATGGCGGTCAGACAAACAAAATAAGGAACCAACCAGGAAATACGCATAGTGTAGAGCGGATGGAGATTTGACCAATCAGAGGCCTCCTGTCTGCTGTCACCTATAATTTTGGAGATTTGCAGCAGAGTGTCTGCAGAAGGGGCGGGGCATATCTGCATTAACTGCAACACACATGCAGACCACCTGGTTTCTGAGCATAAAGACACACTTAATATTTTAAGCTTTCTGATGGCATTTTAGCCCTTTTTTTTATCAAAAACATAATTAATGTCCACAAATAAGGAATAGTTGTTTTAACCATACATTATGGGGCCCCCAGGAACTTGGGCAGCTGCCTAGTTTAGCCTGATGATAAATCCGCCCGTTTAAATCTAACCTTCACTCTTTAGAAGGACGTCAGCCACTAACCTAGCTTGGCTCAGCTCATCCTCCGCCTACATCCCCCAGAATGCCGTGTGGTTCCTTTTTAACCCTTTACAGGGCGCTCAGTGAAATACTTTGAAAATCAACATTTCCAGCCAATAACGTTATTGGAATTCAGGACAAGACCTTATTACCTTTGAAACCTTAAAAATATGGATATTTTGTTGGCAGAAATTAATGTCAATGTAAAAACAAGAAACGCAAACTTACCCGAATATATTAAGAAAAATAACAAAAGTGCTTCTAGAAGAAATGAATGAAAAACACTCTGAGAGGGAAAGAAAAGCGTTTTTTATTGGTCCAACATAATCTTAGAGGCATTAATGCTGATACTGGCACTGACATGTTTTAGTTATATAATTGTTAACTAGGTTTATTAACTTTTTAACTTTACTTTTTAGCTTTTTACCTTTTTTTTTCTTGACTTAACTTTTTTTTTCCCAACTTGATGTACAGTAGATAATCTATCATTCAGGGTTCATCTAATTGGTCAAATGCCAATATCAGAGGTGCAGCCATGTAGCAGGATCTTTGCTGAATGGATGGATATAGATCTTGTGCTTCTAGACCTCACTTCCAGACCTCACTTTATTGCACAGCCTGAGAACGGTTTCTTCTGCCAGGCTCTGCATATTTAACCCGTTCTGACTTGGAGAAGATTTTTGAACTAATTTTCTTTCCTACTTTAAAAAAAACACACAAAAAAACAACCTAACATTGAAATTGACTGTGATTTCTGCAGAAACTGCCCGATAATGATACTGAGAGAAGGAGGAAGGTTTTAACTGTTCTATCAAAAACAGATGTACAGGAACTTAGTGAAAACGTGGAAAGCGGAACATCTCTGATAAATGTATAAACACGATGCTGACAGGAGCCGCTGCGTGACTGATGATCGCCGCTGCAGGTTTTCCTTAATTCTGCTTTAATCCCGCCGTCTCTCTCTCTCTGTTTGGACCTCTGCTGTTTAGCATCAGGCTGATTAAAGGTCAGATGGGAATTAGTTTCCCCACATCTGGAGCTGCTCCGGTCGCCCTAAACAGCATCAGGGACTGCAGAAGTTTACTACGTCAACCTTAAAAAGCTGTAATTGAAGGAGTTCCTGTTTAATCAGATCCCAGCATCTCTTCTTTCCACCTTCCTTTGCTTTTCTCCCTTCCCTGCAGGCGTTCAGATTACTTGGCCCTCCATTTCCTCCAGTCCTTCCCCCCTTTTCTCCTCCCTCTGCTTTGATTAATTGCAGTTTTATCTAAGTGAACTTGCAATTAGCTGTCTGCATTACAACAGGAGCAGGGAGCGGGGATTCCCAAGGGATATTTGACTCCTTATGTTAGGTCGTTGGAGGTTTTCCTGTGTTTATGACGTTGTGTATTTATCTTTTTGTAAAGAGGACTGTTGTAGGGAAATCAGCAGGAGGTCAAGCAGCTTCATTCTAGGTTTACTGTTCATTGTTTGCCATCTTTTCTCTTGTGTTTGGCTTTTTATTGACAGCAGTGGTTCTCTGATGCATCTCTCTGTGTTTGGCCCTCAGGCTCTGAAAGCAGACGGAGCTAAAACAGTAATTACTGCATGTTAAGGAAACACACCTGAGCAGCTCTCTCTGCCTTTGCCTCACGCTTTAAAGACTTCCTAAAGTTGGAAAACAAAAGCTGTAATGGAGGTGAGACTAAGCTGACTCCAGTGGAAGGAGAATTTCCATTTAAACTGTTTGGAGGAAAATGCAATTGGGATGAATCCAGAAATGTTTTGAGTGTTTACTCTTGGCTTCCCCTTCAGACGCTGCGTAAAGTTGTTAAGTATTATCCGTCTTCAGGAAGCTGGTAATTGGTGTGGGGGAAGGGGGTCCTCACAACAAACAGCCGTATTGCCTCCTTCCTGGTGGGACTGAGGCTACCTCGTTCCCCCAGCGGGGGACCAAACACACGGCTTCAGCCTAAAAAACACCTTTTGTGTAGCAGAATGTGCAGAGCTCGTTTACCTCATAGTCATTAAAGCAATCACAAAGTTTCTCATCAGATTATCAATGCAGCTTTTTGATGTTATCCCTAAAGATAATTTATCCAAATCGGGAAAATTATTCCTAAAAGGAAAAGTCTGTAAATATTCAGAATTCCAACCTCTGAAAGCACCTTAAAGTCGTAGGGAAGCGGCTGTTCCAACCGTTGCATTTCCGAATTCTCCCGATTGGTGCCCGACTTTACTAACCTGACTCCGCCAGATGGATTTGCTCCGCATATCCATCTGGAAACCTTCCGTTGAAGTAATTTTGGGAAGGGGCGGAAATACTGGTTAGCTGATGGGCCTATGTTGGTGATAGACGGGCCAAAAAAACCAATCAGATCAACGAAGCATATGACGTACTAACAGAGCGACGACGAAGAGGAGCCAATTGATAGATCAAACTCTTGCCGAAACCAGTCGGGAGAAGAGCAAAAACATCTTTTCCTCTGAGAAAAGCCTCCAGAGCAGTGTTTTGCTCTTCTTTCATTGAAGAAATACTCTGTAATTCCGATAAAACTTGCTCGATAGCCACGCTAACGCTAGTTTCATCGGCTGAAGCCGCCATGTTCTTTAGACTGAACTGTCGCGCTACTCGTTGCGTCACACCTCAACCCGCCTCAAAGCCAACGCTGATTGGACGTTCGTTTGGTGAACGGCTCAAATTTTTCTTCAACGGAGAGTCTCCAGACTGATCTGCAAGTTAAAATCTTGAAAGCTTGCGAGATCAGGATGGTCTCACGAGGCTACGACTTTACAAGAGTGAATAAAGTGAATGTGATTGGTCCATTATCAGGGGGGCGGGATTGGTATGGCGTAAGGTTCAGAAGCAAGTTTAGTTGTGGCCGGTTTGTCGGAAGCATCTTGCTAACCAGTTAGCAACTTAGTGCTAGCAGGGAAATTCCATTGGGACCAAGTAGCACTAAATTGGTGACTTAGAAACGACGCTGTCAAGGAACGCTATGGACAGAGGAAACATGCAAGAGGAGGAGAGTTTAGTGTCGGAGGTCGTGGATGAGTCTCCTCCGTCATCCATTTTTTATTCAGAGGAGGAAATCTCTCTCTGAGAATCACCTCTCTGCCTCAGTCACCATAGAAACCGTCCCACGCTGTTTATTTCTGCGTTTTTCTTTTCTTTTCTTTAGACGTAGATCTCATTATGTTTTTAACAGATGAACATTCTCTATCTGTTCTGGTTCTAGATGCTGCACAGACTCGTTAAGTGGGGCTTTGCTTTATAGAAAGCGCCAGCGTTTTTTATTTTTGATAACTTTTCATAATCTGTAAAAGGCAAATGTGGGAAATCGTTTTAATTTCATAACACAGAAACGGAAGTGTAAAGAATCTGCACAGATCTGCTCATCCTGCCTAGTCGGAGCCTCTCTATACGGTCAGTGAGACATGAAGGAAAAATCTAATTGGAGATTAAAAAATTTTCAGGCCTTAAAGCAGCATTCATTTGTCCACATTTATCTACATCTCTGTAAAGTTTCATAACAAAAGTATAGCCATGTATCTACAGCTGAACCCCACTTTTCACGTGAAACAATCTGGTTCTGCAGTTTGGATCAGATTTAAAGTCCCCCACTTCCTCATCTGCATCTATATTTGGATTCTGGGCGTCTTTTGAGGATCTGTTTGTCAATCAGTATTGGCATAAAGAATGTTCATCCTGTCGATGAAAAACTTCCATCAGTTCTAATTAACCCTCTCAGTTCCTGCTGCCAGCGGGACATCTGAGCACACAGAGGTAAGTAAACCCTGAGTGTCAAAGGTCAGCACAGGCGGTGCAGAGACGCTGAAGGCGATCCATTAAAGAGATAAAAATGTGGGAGAGGATTTCCAAATTTCCCGTAAACGTTTTTGACACATTTAGGTTGTTATCTCTCCTTCAAAGTGCTGTTTAATAGTTTAGAGTCTAATTTAGTGTTTGTTTTAAAGCCTTAGGAATGTAAGACACCAATAAAAGTTTTCACAAGTGCACCATTACCAGCACTGGTGGATGTGTTTGTATGGACTAGTTGTTTTGGTACAGTGGCTGCTAATAAGCATGCTACACCTCCTATAAAATCACTGGCACACAGCTGGGTCTCCACCTTATTACTTTCAGGTGTGTCTGTTTGATTCTTGCAAGTGGCCACAGCCTGACACCTCTAACGAGACTAAATGTGCAAACTTGTATGTGTGTGGAGGGGGTAAGACAACATTAAAGGCAACATGAAAGCTATAAAATGGCGCAGCTTTGTTGAAATGTGCTAGAGGGAAAATACATGTTTTTGTATGAGAGACATAAAAGAAGGGGTATGTGGTAGCTTCAGGCTACCAATATGTTACCTTAAGATGTATTAAAAATTGTTGCTGCTAAAAGTGGCTGCATGTTGGAGTGACTGAGGGCCCCGTCACATCTAGCCGATTTAAGGCCTGGTTATCCTCCTGCAGCAGTCTGTCGCAGGGAGTGTGTCGCAGATATTTTTGATTTATACCCAATATTAAAGCGGGGTCTGCGCTGTGTTATTCCACGCCACAATGCAAGAAGAAGAACTAGCTGTGGGTCTAGATACGGCCGAGGCCGTGAGGAAGTGGGGGCAAGTTTGTGCGACCATGGAGCGGTGATGCAGGTGGGAAAAGGGTCCCAGTGTTCTCGCGCACCTCGCTCTTCTGGTCCATCTTCACCAATCAGTTTCCACAATGGCGGTCATACAAACAAAACAAGGCGGTGCAGGTACCAGACCTGCTCCGGGCCCCGCCAGCTTCTTATGAGGTCAATATATGGCAACTCCACTCGGACAAAGTATATTGCATGCGTTTCTTAAGGATCAAATCTCTTTTGAAGTCTCAACATATTATTACCTATATTGGCTCTTATTTTACATTTCATTGGTGATCTAAATCAGCCGAAAGTAGAAAACAATCATTATCAGTCTTGAAGGAAAGTACTGCGTTCTTAAACTGAGCTCTGCCATTTAACAAGGTGACACAAAAAGTCTCAGTTTATTTTAATCTTCTTTAATTTTATTAAGATCTGAGGGCAGAGGAGAACAAATGGAACATCCTAAAAAATGAGTTTCGTAGAGATTTTTAACAAAGAAAACAGTTAATCTACTTGTAGAAAACGAACGGTTGTTGTTGACACAAAGCCAACAGTAGTATAGCTTAATATGCTAACTGAGCAAGCTAAAAGATGCTGACCTGTTAGCTACAGCTAGCCACAGCGCCACCCAGCTCTTTATATTAGTTACTTTGTTCACCAGAAACAGATTATTTTTCAGTTTTGTTATCAATCTGGTAAAACTTCAGTAATTAGACACGCTAACGCTACAGATGCTCCTGAATTGCCACACTGACGCTGTGTAATGTTATTATCGTTGCCTTGGCAACCACAATGTTTTACATCATGTGGCAACGTTCAGCCAATCATGTAGCGTAACGTCACTGGCATGAAGCAGGACCCGAGCAGATCTGGTAGCTACAGCGGTAAGGTATCAAACAGGAAATACGCATAATGTAGAGCAGATGTCGATTTGACCAATCAGAGGCCTCCTGCCTGTGGTCAGCTACAAGTTTGTAAAGGTGCAGCAGGGTGTCTGCGGAAGGGGCGGGGCATATCTGCTTTAACTGCGACACACATGCAGACCACCTGGTTTCTGAGTATATGAGTATATACTGGTATAAACAGCCATTAAAATCCTGACCTTTCTATGTATTTTTTCTATTTTGGGCATATACATCGAGTATTCATAACGAGTCCAGAACTTATGTCGTAGCCTAACTTATGCATGATGCACGGCAGGCTAATCCCCATGAAATGATGCACAAGCATCATGCCTTCTCCGCCTGACATTCCCCAAATGGCGAAATATCACCAATGTAAACAAACATAAGTTCCTGAATGTTATGGGTGCTGCCACTTTTGTTTGCATAATCCCGGCCTTTGTAGCCATAGTATTGTGGGCTGCCAATAGGAGGCGAGTAACCGTGCTAGCGTGATGTGTAAATGGTCGTAAGCTCAAGCTCTGTTCACTGATCCAAGCTCGGTCTGAACTCGGCACGGATCAGTTTCAGACGGCTAGTGGAAATGGGACACTAGTCTTTATTTGGGCCTCACTTTTCTTAAGGCTTGGCCCACTGCTGGTCTTACAGAAAACTATAAGCTTAACTGTTTTGTTTTTTTCCTACTTTTTAATGAACTCTAATTGTTTCTGTTTCTTTTTTGCAGGGTCAGTTTGCTGCAGAAGGAGTTCCTAAGTTGGCCGTCACCTTCAGAGCTGACAGTGAGTTTCTCTTTGACTGAACTAAATGACAGAGCCCAAAACATAAATTGTGTTTTGTTTGTTTAAAAGAAACTTAATATCCATCTGGAGGATTGGAATAACTATTTTAAGCTGGGTGTACACTTTGAGAACTTTATTTTGCCCTTTTTGGGCCGACTTTCCGGTCATGCGAGAGTTTCTACTGGTTTGGCTTCCAGATAGACGAGTCTGAGTAGCGCCATCTCACTGCGGAGCTGAGTCCCACCTGGTTTAGGGGTGTAAATCACATCCATCATGGCGATTCGATTCAGTATCAATTTCCTGACTCAACGATTCGAATATTTTCAATACTCAGGAGTAAACCACAATTCGTTTAGATTAATTGGTGACTTTTTTTTTCTTTTACCTTACAGGCTAGAGAATGTTTGAAATAAATAAATTAAAGCTTTAATATCATTATGCATTTTATTTGAGAAACAACAGCAAATAACAGAAGTAGCAAATGTGTTCTCCACCTAGGCCTATGGAAACTTCATTCACTGAAAAATAATAGGTTTAGCGCCCCCGCAGCATGGGAGTCAGAATTACGTCCAGGAGCAAATGGATCAAAATAGACCGGAGGAAGTAAAAAAACATGAATTAATGAATCAATACTCTTGCAGACGTTGCGTCGGATCATCGGCTGTTGGATCGATGCATCGATACAAAACTATTATTATTTCAACCTAGTTTTTAGACATACAGTGTGAGCAGAGCAGGTGGATCGCATCAGAGCGTCGGGTCGCACAGCGTGAGAACAAACATGGTGAGCTGTGAACTTTTAAACCCTGAGGTTACATCGTACAGTGTGAGCTGTAGCTGCATGCAACGATTGAAAATAATCGCAGTGTACGCCTGGCTTTAGAGTGATGATGTGATGTTATATTTATTTCTAGTCTAAAACATAATGCACAAGAACCGAGAAATGTGTTTTTTCCTCAACGTATTCTGCCAGCTGATCCTCAACCATGCATTATATAACAGATCAGTGTGCAGATTCTCACAGCCAGAACTCCCTAGAGCTGAGAGAACAAACTGATGTAATTCAGCTCTCTCATATGTGGGAGTGAGAAAATAAAGCCTTTTTCTTCTGGTGGAATATGGATCATCTTTAAAGATGATACATCATCGGTAACCGACTGCCATCTTTGATTTCAGTGCAGCCTACAGTGCACATAAACTAAGGTACACATGATGTACCTTAGAGTAAAAACCAACTCAGGTTTTATGATTTTATGTTTTTATTTTTTGTTCTTGTTAAATGGTGTTTTTCCCAAGCCTAGGCCAGTGTTAAGCCCCCCCCCACCCCACCCCACCCCCACCCCTCCCTGCTGCCCCCTCTACCCCAACCCCCCCATCCTTTGCCTCCTTCCTCTTTTGTTCCTTAAAGTCAAGTTCCTGAGCCGTGGCCAATCCATGCCTCCTGCTTTTGTCCGTGACCATGAGCGAGGAAGGGCTTTAAAATCCCTCTTTGTACATTACTCTGTGTGTGTGTGTGTGTGGGGGGGGGGGGGGGTTACTTATGTAGTTTTTAGTAAAGCAGATACCTGTACATAATAATTTATTTAATACTTTTTTTGTTTTACGCTCCTCTAAAGATGTCAGGGTTGCAGGATCTATTTTAATATACACACATTTCTTGATTTCTAAGTTTGAAGGAGAAGCAGCAGGGATGTTAAATTATATTTTTATTTTATTTCTATTAGCTAGTTTGAAGGCTAAACACTATCGATGTCCACCCTCTTGTTGTAATTTGTTGATTTTTTTCTTTGTATCCTTGTCCTGGTTGCATCATCTTGGTCTAATCTACGCTCTTCTAGATGTTTTCAATAGAAGATATTAATTTTCATTTATTCTAAACTTTTCTGCGGGATCGCTCAGAGGTCAGGAGGTCATGTGACTTTGAGGTGCTGATTCTGTCGCCTCTGAGGAAAAGAAGCTGAAAACCTCAAACACTTTAAGGCACCGGAGTTTGTCAGCATGACAATCCCCTCCTGCCTCGCATGGACGACACACCTCAGTGGTTCCTCTCCTCCAGCCGGACGGAGGATGAAGGAGGAGAGTCGAGCTTCCTTTGCTGCTTCCAGTGAAAGTCACAGAGAATATGAAGCGAGGAGACCTTTGACCTCCAGTCGGTTGTCGATGACCGGAGACGAGATGTGAATGAAGTCAAACGGGGTTTCTACTGCGGCTTAAAAAGTCTTAAGATTTAATCAGATTTCTTTTCAGCCTTGACCAAGATTTTCCAAATGGCCAATCTAAGCCTTAAATAATAAAAACTTGTACATTTCTTTATTCATTACATATTATTTATTCCAGGATTTTTATCACTAGCTGAAGATAAGATAAAAAAGAGTTTAGGCCCAGCAAATGTTCTGGTTCTTTTCTTTACCATCAATATTTAACAATCCTGAGCTTCAGAACAAGGACTGTAATAGTTTGTGTTTGATTATTTCTATGTGTTGGTGATAATTTTTTATTTGGATATAAATGGTGTCAAATTTGGAAGAAAAAAACATTTGTCAGTTGAAAGCCTCACAAGTATGGAAGAAAAACAGTCACCGAATTTTAAACACTGAATTTTTTTACACATTAAATTCCTTACACTGAAATAATATCGGGTAAAAATTTGCCTCCTCAGTTAGCCTTCTGGTGAACTCAGGCCAAAGCAATCGACACTCGATGCACTCGATACAGAAGTTCAGTTCACCAGATCATCCAGTCAGATTGATTCAACGTTTTCTATCTAAGGAAAACCAGCTGATTGCATCGACTCATTGACTCTTCAGCAATCCCTCACACTAAGCATGCTTGTAACGACAGTGGAGAGGAAAAACTCCCTTTGAACAGGAAGAAACCTCCAGCAGAACCAGGCTCAGTGTGAGCGGCCATCTGCTGAGGCCCACTGGGGTTCAAGGAGACAGAAGCAGACATAGAAAAAGAAGCATAGATACAAAAGGCAACTGTCAACCAGCTCCACAGGCGGCCCCGTCCAGGAAACACACAGCCAGGCAGACGAGCTCCAAGCCAGCTCCCATGTCAGAGGATGAAGAGAGCACATCCAGTTAGTCACAGTCAGAGAAACAGGACTACACTGAAAAACAGGCCAAGCTCCAACACCTACAAACACAGGTGTTCACTTTGTGATCATGGGTCGGGTTGCGCTTTATTATTAACGCGTCGCTGCGGTCCCAGCAGGGTTTAAATGGGAATAATTGCAGGTCTTGGTCCTGGATTCTATGGGTGCGAGCGGATAAAGTTTTGAAAAACCAGACCAGTGCAGGACTCTGACATGACAAACGTGGCGCCATCTGCTGGCAGAACCACAGATCTATCAGAAAGTCAAAGAAGGATCCAACTTGAAGTTACCTTCCTCCCTAACTGTCGGCATCTTCGATAAACTCTTAACCACAGGGGATGCTTCTTTCTTTTAAGTAAATGTGGTTTAAACGTAATATTACTTCCTGTGCTCCAAAGATGAAAATAAGCTCTTTCTTGATGCTTTTCTTTACTTTTTAAGCAATGGAATCAGCTCTTGTCTCTGTCTGCATCCTCTTCCCGCCTTGGAAGTTGAATTCCAACTTGAAGGAGAAACAAAAGAAAGGGGGGGGGCTATCTTCATCCTTCACTGGATTCTGCCTCTCCTTCTGTGTCTTATGAAATAAATCAGAGGACAAAGATTGAATGAGGTAGAAGAATAGTGACTAAATCCGCTCCCTTCCCCTTGCGCTCTATGGAAGACGAAGAGGGAAAGACGTAGAGCAGCCAGCTGTGACCTTCTTCCTGCAGTCCTGAACATGACCTGGTTCTGAGGAGGAAGACGGCGAGAGGA
This sequence comes from Cyprinodon tularosa, assembly GCF_016077235.1. Taxonomy (NCBI): domain Eukaryota; kingdom Metazoa; phylum Chordata; class Actinopteri; order Cyprinodontiformes; family Cyprinodontidae; genus Cyprinodon; species Cyprinodon tularosa. Next base: position 626,567 of record NW_024038354.1, read on the forward strand.
AGAGGAGCAGTGACTCGTGTCATCTTCCTCTTTATGCTCCTCCACTCCGTCCTCATCGCCATCAATAGATGGAGGAAAGGGGAGCAGTGAGTCGTGTCTGAGGCCACGCCCCCTTTTTTCCTGCATCTGTAGCCTGGCTTTTCTCATGGCTTCAAGCCTGGCTGCTTCGCATCTTTCTCTGCCCCTTCGTCTTTAATTGAATAAAACTGAGGAAACCTTTGAATTGAAGTGGTGTTTTGGCAACAAATGACAGAACTAGAAAAGCACTCGGCGAGCACCGACCTCCGCCAAGCAGCAAATGATGCCACATACTGAGACTTAAAGCTAAAACTCACACAGGATCTGGATCATGGCCAAATTCTAATAACAGCCCAACTTCTCTAGAAATTCCAGCAAAATCTGTGCATAACTTTTTTTTTTTTTAGTTATTTTGAAAAGGAACGGACAAACCAACTCTGAGACCATAACCTCCTTGGTGGAGCTGATAAAGCAATGAAAGTGTGGTTGGAGCATAGTAGACAGGTCAGACAATAACTTCTGGTGATGATGCCCCATCATGTGACCTTGCAAAATGTTTTACAAGGTCATGTGATGGGGTATCGTCACCATAACTTACTTTATGCTGGTCAATTTGCATGTTTTCTAAACAAAAACAAGGCTTTATTGGGCTGCTGTATAAAACCTGGAACTCAACTTTATTTCTGACATTTTTAACTGAAAAAGCTTCCTGGATGGAAGAGAAACGTCTTCAAACTTGGAAACAAAGTCCAGCGGATTGTTTTTTTTTTTTTTTTCTGGGATGACATAAGTTGCTTTCATTTCATCAGAAGTCTCCCCTGGTGTGCGTCCTTTCAAATACAAAAATTCTGACTTTACTCAGTTCAAAAACCTGTAAACCAGAAAGCACAATTAGTTCAGAGCTGTAATTCATCACTTAATCAATAGAGATATAAATAATTACACGTGCAAAATTTCAGCTAGATCAAACGACCAGATGTCGGTCAGGGGCATTACTTATTGAAAACCGCTGGCATATATTCCCACTACAAAATTCCCCATTTTCCTTGATGGGTCCTTGGCTGGTCCCCTACAATTCCTTTATAAGAATATTCTTTCTGTCCTGATTTGTGGACATTAAGATCTAAAGAGAAGCGCCATCTCCTGGACAGACTCTGCTTAAAGTTGGGTAATGTTTCTCTTTAAACATCAACCATTGATGTTTACCGCCTCCGATGTCAGATACCTGTTCTCCAGGGAAGCTCCCACCCAGAGGCTTGAATCTTAGATGCTGTTTACATAATACCACCTTAAACCTGCGACAAAAGATGTGGTATCATTACAGTTTTCATAAAACATTGGGGGGGATTTCAAAGACGTTTCCCCTTGACCTATTAATGTAAAACCAGATATTTTCTTACATGCTCTTTTATAACATTGAATAAAGAAGGAAATCTCAGTTGTTTCTCTCCAGCTAAAGAGAACTAGTCAGACATGAACTTTCATTTCATATATTCCAAAAGTTAAGGTGAGACAAGCATATGGCTATAAAAGGAAGACGGACAAACAGAGAGTAGCGTGAAAAGGAAAGCTCAGATTCTGACAGCATATATGCTTTACCAGCAGCATTACCTTCAGTCAAACATGAGTCGACTCGCTAAAAATCAGCATTTGACCCTCTTCCCACTAGCAAAGAAATCTGGGTCTAACCCCACGCTGGCAGCTGCGTGTCTGGTGACACCCTCACTCTGGGTTAGCGTTGATGATGTCACCAATGCAACAGAAATCAGGGAAGTAAACAATGGAGAGCACCATGGAAGGAAGCCAGGGCGTAGTCAGTGTGCTTTATCGTTTCTCTGTTATCTGTCTGAATCCCTCTGACCAGAGCTGCTCCATGTTTATCCAATGGAAACAGAGTTGATTCTGCTTGTTGATCAGAAACCACTGGCGCAGTGTGTTGACGTCCGTACGATGCATTAAATGGTATCCCAGAAATTAGCGGGTCGACCCGGATCTGGTGTTCCCACAGCACGACGTTAAAAGCTGAGGAGATTTCAACAAGGGTCGTTCCCAATGCCACCAAAAGCACATTGTTCCCGGGTTTAAACTGTATTTTCGGCCAGTGGGAAAGGGGTATAAAAAGTTAGAAAATATGAAAAGAAAAACTATTTTTCGTTCAGGTTTTTTCCAGCTGGGATCATTATTTCCACAGAGGAAGATCCTCGAAGCTCAGCTCTACTCTCCACAACTTTTCCCCTTTAAAACTTATGAGTTATTAAAAGTTAGTTTCCAAAAATCATAAAAAATATTGATGATAATTAAAAAAAGTTATTTTTTGTTTTTCAAATTTGTATTTGCATATTTTCTTATCTTATAAGGCCTCTCTAGTGAGATATATGGTGCATTATAAATAAAATTATTATTATTTCTTAACACTGTCCCCAATTGCTTTGCTGTATTCAAATATTAAAAATAAAGCCCATTAACTGTAAACCTTCAGTTCCTTTACCTGCTTAGTTGTCTGAAAGTTTTGGTTTTGAAGCGACTCCAGCTGTGATTCCTGCTCGCTGCTGCTTTTGGCTTTCTGGCTCCGGGATAAAAATCTCAGTGGAAGGAAGAAACAGACCTATAAATGAGAAAAGATTTCTTAAAATATGTTGGTTTTTTTTTGCCTTTTATTTAAAGATTATTTGCCTTTTGGAATGAGTCATTTTCATCTCTAAAATAAGATGATTTTATATATATATCCATGTCAAATAAGCAGGCGTTTGGGTTGCTTATACCTTGGGTCGGCCCTGCCGTTACAGATATGGAACCCTAACAATAACTTGATGTCAACCGTGACCAAACCAGTGGAGGCTTATTTGCTTATTATGTCTTGTAGATTCTTAATGGTTTTTTCCATATATGCCTCTGCTAAGGTGTCCCTTGTGTCTTTTCTTTGCAGACTGCTCGTTAAGCTATCCGCTGGGGAAGCATGCAATCCATGAGGTCTCAGACATCTCCTTCAGCCACCTGGCCTGTGATGACCAGGCTGCCGTGGTCGTCCACTGGTCTCCAAGTCCACTAGGTACAGTCTGTCCCAGTGTCGGCCTGTTCTTAGACTATACGAGTTTGCACTGACAAAAAAATAAATTAAAATATGTGTATTTGCTCCTAATTTGTGCTGTAAATACTATAATCTACTAATGGCACAAGTATATTTATCAAGTAAAGAAGATAATTGGATTTTATGCTTTTGAAGTAAGATAATGGAAAAGTTCTCATCTTATTCCTTTGGCAAATTGACTTGCCTACCTGCACAAATCAAAAGAGAATACACCTTTTTGTTTTGTTTTGTTTTACTGTCCATAATATGCAGTGCAAAGATGAAATGGGGAAAGTTGAGAGTGGAAAAATGAGAACCTAAAGGCCTCAGGATGCTAAGGTTACTGAGATGTGAGTGTCTCTTTGATCAGACCTGGAGCCGCGGAGAAAAAGGATCACATCTCACACAACAATACCACGATTTGACCGTGAAGGAATGTGTGTCTGTGTGCACGGTTAGCAGAACCCCGCTCTCTTTTCTCTGTGTGACAAGCTGCCTGTTGTTTTCTGGTTCCAGGCAGAAATCTCTCAGAAAATATCCCACTTAGATGTGAACCACAGCCATGCTAGAAAAGGCTTCCTCCCCCCCCCAAAAAAACAAAAAAAACAAAACACAAAAGCGGTGCAGATTTAACAGAGGTTTCTGTTTGTTTTTCTGTTTTTTTTTGTCTTGCTGGTTGAATCAGGTGAACTGTGTGCGTCTCGGTGGTGATGAACAAAATGGCCAAGTTGGACTTGTTTCTTTCTCTGCTTATAAATTGGCAAAATTATTTTCTTGCCATTTTTTCTTAATTCTACCTGCTCAAACATGTACGGCTGGAAGCCTTCTACACCAAACCAAGCTTCTGCCGCCCTGGCGTCCTCTTCCACAACATCTTCGTCCCCGCTTTCCTCCTCTAAATAAAAAATGGATGACGGAGGAGACTCATCCACGACCTCCGACACTAAACTCTCCTCCTCTAGCATGTTTCCTCTGTCCATAGCGTTCCTTGACAGTGTCGTTTCTAAGTCACCAATTTAGTGCTACTTGGTCCCAATGGAATTTCCCATTGGGAACCTACTAGCACTAAGTTGCTAACTGGTTAGCAAGATGCTTCCGACAAACCGGCCACAACCACACTGGCTTGTGAACCTTCCGCCACAACAGTCCCGCCCTCTTGATAATCGACCAATCACATTCACTTTATTCACTCGTGTAAAGTCGGGCACCACTCTGGGAAGAGCAGCTTCCCTACAACTTTAAAGGGATCCATGATTAGCTGAATATGTTAGCCTAAATATGTTGTAATTTTCCTTTCAACGTAAAAAAAAAAGTGCCGTTTGTGATGCTTTTTTTTGTTTTGTTTGTTTTGATAATAAAAAAAATCATAATTATTTCAGTAATAATATATCCTCTGTTTTATTTTTTCACTCATGGAGTTCGCCATTTTTTCCCCTGTGCAATGCATGCTGGGTAGATGTCGTGGTTAGGTCTAACTGGAACCTGCAGATTAAACACAGGAAGGCTAACATTAGCAGAGCTGCTTTTATCATCTGACTGGTGTAAATTCAGACAATGCGTCACTTTGTCGCTCCTTGAAAGTTTTCACGAGTCGTTATACTTGAGATATCTGTTGGAATAAACCAACTTCTGATCTACTATATCAGCTACAGCTAACACCGTTAGCTGAATCTAACATGAAATCAAATCAGAAGATAAGGACTGTTTAAAGTGACAGAGAAACATCTTTCAGTCATTGTAACTCATCATTTTAATATATCAGAGAAAATGTTTTGATTCTGATGCTAACCGCTAACAGCCTCAGTTAGAAACTGGAGCTCTTTGTAGCATCTAGGTTAGCATCTCCTAGCATTAGCTTTTTCAGACAGCTCTCCACTCTTCCTCCATTTGGTCCTCCTCATCTTCATTACGTCTTATTTCTACATTCTCTTAAATTTCAACATGCTCCAGTTCAAACTGGAAAAGTTGAACGCAACTGCTCTTTATCTGGACAGGGCTAGTGCTACAGGACCTAGCTTATTTCATTTACCCACAATGCATTGCAGGGCAAACTTGAGACAATATATTATTTAAATCGGTACAAACGTGACGGGTTACAATATTCCCACTAAGTTGTATTTACAGTAAAAGTTAATATTTTTCTAGTGAAGTTTCTTGCTAAAGCTAATCCTGATCGTTGTATTGTCACAAGTTATCGTTCTCATGTTAAAGCTTATGTGGAAAACATCCCTATAATGTTGTTTTTAGCTAGCTTCTTATGCAAAACACTTCGAGGAGAAATTCAGGCGCCATCTTTTCAGTCTCCATCTGTTTAGTGAGAGGACTGAAAGGGGGGTTAAAGTTAATCCTCCTCTCTAAGTGAGGTAGTCTCAGGCCCACAGCTGACTTTTATTGGAGCAAGCAGGCTCCTTTAATGCTGCTAAAGTTGACATAAATGTCAGCTATTTTATCTTGAAATATTTATGTTTTCCACTTATTTAAGAAGTTATGACAATACGCCATTGGAAGTAGATGATTTTATTCTTGGAAGAAAAAATAAAATTACTATTATCTTATTTCAAGTGCGTAGTACCTAATTATAAGTACACATTTATTTTATTGGCAGATCATCTTATTTACCTGCTCAGCCTAAGAGCAAATATACTTTCAGACATTGGCACTTAATTTTAGTGCTTAGTTTTTATATTGTACTTTATATTGGAGGTCTTCAACAGGGGGTCCACGACCCCTAGGGGTCCATAGAGGTACTGCATGGGGGTCACAAAAGTTTTGGTTGATTAGACTTTTTTTTTTTTTTTTTTTCCCCTGCACTTTTTCCACTAATTGAAATGTCTTTAAATCCACATGAACATGAATTCAACTGTAGTAACCTGATAAATGGAGGCAGAAGATGTCTTTCAGTCATCAATGCACACATTCAGCAACACACAGGAGCTTTTTCAAGCTGGGCACCGTTTCATTCACAACACCTGTCCCATCAACCAGGAATCAGAAATACTTTAATAATCCCAGGGAGGGATTACTTTAGTTACATTACTCCATCTGTAATAGAGTGACTATAGGACCAGTTTGATAGAACACTATTTCATACAATATACAGGTGCTGGTCATAAAATTAGAATATCATGAAAAAGTAGATTGATTTCAGTAATTCCATTTAAAAAGTGAAACTTGTATATTATATTCATACATTACATACAAACTCATATATTTCAGATGTTTATTTTGTTTAATTTTGATGATTACAAATGACAACAAATGAAAATCTCAAATTCATCATATCAGAAAATTAGAATATTACTGAAGACCAATAAAAACAAAGGATTTATAGAAATGTTGGCCAACTGAAAAGTATGAACATGAAAAGTATGAGCATGTACAGCACTCAGTATTTAGTTGGGCCTCCTTTGGCCTGTATTACTGCAGCAATGCGGCGTGGCATGGAGTCGATCAGTCTGTGGCACTGCTCAGGTGTTATGATAGCCCAGGTTGCTCTAATAGTGGCTTTTAGCTCTTCTGAATTGTTGGGTCTGGTGTATTGCATCTTCTTCTTCACAATACCCCATAGATTTTCTATGGGGTTAAGGTCAGGAGAGTTTGCTGGCCAATTAAGAACAGGGATACCATGGTCCTTCAACCAGGTACTGGTAGCTTTGGCACTGTGTGCAGGTGCCAAGTCCTGTTGGAAAATGAAATCTGCATCTCCAAAAAGTTGGTCAGCTGCAGGAAGCATGAAGTGCTCTAAAACTTCCTGGTATGTGGCTGCGTTGACCCTGGACCTCAGAAAACACAATGGACCAACACCAGCAGATGACATGGCACCCCAAACCATCACTGACTGTGGAAACTTTACACTGGACTTCAAGCAACGTGGATGAAGTGCCTCTCTTCTTTTCCTCCAGACTCTGGGACCTTGATTTCCAAAGGAAATGCAAAATTTACTTTCATCAGAGAACATGACTTTGGACCACTCACCAGCAGTCCAGTCCTGTTTCTCTTTAGACGCTTCTGACGCTGTCTGTGGTTCAAGAGTGGCTTGACACAAGGAATGCGACAGCAGAAACCCATGTCTTTCATACGTCTGTGTGTGGTGGTTCTTGAAGCACTCACTCCAGCTGCAGTCCACTCTTTGTGAATCTCCCCCACATTTTTGAAGGGGTTTTGTTTCACAATCCTCTCCAGGGTGCGGTTATCTCTCTTGCTTGTACACTTTTTTCGACCACATCTTTTCCTTCCCTTCGCCTCTCTATTAATGTGCTTGGACACTGAGCTCTGTGAACAGCCAGCCTCTTTAGCGATGACCTTTTGTGTCTTGCCCTCCTTGTGCAAGGTGTCGATGGTCGTCTTTTGGACAACTGTCAAGTCAGCAGTCTTCCCCATGATTGTGTAGCCTATAGAACTAGACTGAAAGACCATTTAAAGGCTTTTGCAGGTGGTTTGAGTTAATTAGCTGATTAGAGTGTGGCACCAGGGGCCATCAATTTTGAACCTTTTCACAATATTCTAATTTTCTGATATGATGAATTTGAGATTTTCATTTGTTGTCATTTGTAATCATCAAAATTAAACAAAATAAACATCTGAAATATATGAGTTTGTATGTAATGTATGAATATAATATACAAGTTTCACTTTTTAAATGGAATTACTGAAATCAATCTACTTTTTCATGATATTCTAATTTTATGACCAGCACCTGTATATAATTAGAGGGTCCCTGCTCCACCTCGCCATCAGTTTGGGGTCCTTGGCCTGGAAAACGTTAAAGACCCCTGCCTTAGATATTTGTGAAATGAATACTTCACAGAAACTCCTACTGATCCAAACAAGGTATAACAGTTTGGGTGCATCAACAGTGAGGAAAATGAGGTCTGCAAACATGAAATTTGAGTGTGTTTTCCTTATTTTAAACCAATAAGATCATTTGTCGTTTAATACTCCTTAATCTTATTTCAAATGTGTAACATCCAGGCCAAATACAGGATTATTAGGATGTTTTTAGATCAGTTTTTAGGGTAGAATTAATCAAGATAAAACATTTAGATGAATAAAATGACCTTAAGTTGAAGATATAATAAAAGCTGACTTCTCTAGGAACAAAATGAATCAGAGAGCTCATGTTCCTCCTGGTCATTCTTCTTCACGTTTGAGCCGTTTGGCCTCCGTATGCTACTGCCAGGGTTTAGAAATAAACCACTTGGTCCAATTTTCTCTTTTTCAGTTTGACATTTCCTGCTCTTGTTTTAGTGTCGACCTTTAAAACAAGAGAAGCAGAAGGACTCTTAGGTGCAGCTAAGATGCATATTATCGTTCAGTCGCAGAGAGACGGAGCAACATGTTCAGGAATCTGCCCGAGGAAAGAAAAACCCGTCCCTCCACTTTTCTGTGCGTCTCTCCTGCAGAGCTAATGGGAAAAAAATGTCTGTTGGATGTGAAGGTGTTATTACAAGGCAGATGTTTTCAAAGAGGAGGAGGAGATTAAGCTGGGAGGAGGCGGGTAAAGGGAAGAAGACGGGAGGGGTGAGGACCCAGACAGGAAGCAAAGGGACAGGTCAAATTATGTCCATCATCATTTCCTAAACTCTTTACTCTGAGTGGTTTTAGAAGATCAGGAAGAAAGGATGAACTTTGGAGCTTCGCACTGATTTGGGTCGGCAGATTTTCAACCGCTGCAGCAAAGTTTCACTAAATACCTCAAGTCTGTTGGTCTCACCGAGTCTGGAGCTGATTTATTTCAAAAGCTTTAAATTAAAATCAAACGATGAACAAATTAATAACTTTAAGCTGATTTTTTATTTTTTTTTGCTTTGATTTCCAATCAGCCTTAGAATAATGCAACCACTGCCGTGCCTGACAGGTTCTTCGGTTCTGAAGCCTCACCTTGGCTTATCCAAACGTTCCTCTTGTCTTTGTGGCCGAACGGGTCATTCTTCCTCTCATCTGAGGATAAAGGTCTGCAGAAGACATTATTTCCAAATGATACTTTTAAGTTTAGGTTCTCGATGAAAGAGCTGTTCCAGCTGAGAAAGTTTGGCCAAATCTTAATCTATTTGGATGTATTTGAACTGTTAGGATCATTTTATTTCAAAGGAGATGAGAAAATAAAAAAGAAGCAAACAGGAAGAAGTGATTAGAGGTGAATATCTGAGAGTTTAGAGTAGGAAACAGTTAAAGAGGGGGGGTTCTGAAAGACTGTTCCAATGAAAAATCTTCCGCTTCCCCTTTTTCTCTTATGTTTAATTCTAGTTTCTGCCGATGGCTGCTCCTCCTCAGACAGCTTCAGCTTTAGCCTTGCTCCCGTTTATTGGAGAGGGTTTCTTACCACTTTCGCCACGTGCTTGCTTAGGAGGATTGCTTTATAGTTAGTGGCAGCTTTCCTCCACCTGGCTTCATGAACTGAATGTAAATTCATTGGACTATAACGAGGAGCGCAGTTTAATCTGAATAAAAGGTTTGATTGAATGTAGACGACGATGAGTGAAGTTTCTATTCCATCTCTGCAGGAATCGAACACATTAAAGGCTTCAGAGTTTATCTGGAAGACAAGAATCCCGACGGGAAACGGTGTCAGCACCTCGTCCTCAAAGAACCGCGGCAGCTCAACTACTCCTACAGGAGCACGGTAGGACGAACGCTTCCGTCTCCGCCATCCAAGTCGCATCTTTTGCTTTTAATGCGATGCGAAGCTATGATTCCAGAAAAATTTAGACAAAAACAAAAAATACCAGAGCATATCATGTTAAGATCTTAAGAGATCCCTGATTCTTAGATTTATTGATCTATGTTTTGCTCCTCGTACAGAAGCTGAGCAGTCAGCCGTTCACCGGTTTGACCTTTGACACCGACTACATGGTTCGTGTCGTTCCTTTCCCATCTCTGATGAACGAAAGCGTCTTCCATCCATCTTTTCTGCGAACCAACTGTAAGCTGGATGATTTAAAACAAACAGCGTCTCTTTTTGTCAGAGAAGAAAGCAGATTTTTCATTTTTACCTGTTTTTCTTCCCACAGCCTGTGAATTCCTCCTTGGATCTGACAACCTGGTCTGCAAACCATGTAAGTTCCTGGTTGTGCTCGTCCTCAGCCTCATCCTGAGCTCATGTTACCAAAAGGAAGAGCAAGTCTGCTCCTAAAAAGCCCAGCAATAAAACTAGCTCTTAAAAGAACGATGCCTAATTATCACATGATAATTACACAGCCTTGTATTTTCAATAAAAAGCATAAATACAAAGTTCTGCTCTGCTGGGAAATGACAGAACAGAAGGGGAGGGAAAATGAAACTGGGCCATAAAGTTTGTTAAAAATATATTTTTAAGCTGGAAAACTGTAAGTTCAAAACTTTTAAAATTGAAAACAAATGTTTAAAATTTAATTTCGCATATTTTTTTTATCATATTTATTTCTTTCTTGTCGTGAAACTGCTGGCCCCTCTAGGGGGGCGGGGCTTATAGTACCTGCTGTCGCTGTTTTTATTTTTTACTAGCTTTTATTGTCTTTAGACTCTGTAAAATACAGAACAACAAAAATGAACTCTGGTCCCCTTGGGGAGCAGTGGAGGGTTAAGGGTCTTGCTCAGGGACCCACAGTGGCAGTCTGTAGGGCTCAAACTCAGAACCTGTGGATTCCAAGCTCTATGCCCACTGGGCCACAGCTGACTTTTTTTTTTTTTAAATAAGCTCCTTTTTTATTTTTGGCTCACAAAATAAGTTTCTAATTCTTCTTTTAATTTTAAAATCTGTTCCTTTAAGTTTCCATATTTTTTTTCCTTTTATCCTTTTTCTTGTTTTTTTCCATTTTAAAAATATTTTGCAGTTTTATAAATTCATTTCTTTTCTGTTTTAATTTTTTTCCACTTTTCAAATCATTTTCCAGTTAATTTTTTTTCTTCAGTTTAAATAAAAAAATGTGAAACAAATTTTATGGCCCCAATTTGGCTCCGTATGTCTGCAAAAGGACCTCTTTTGATTTGGGTTAAAAGTTCTAATAAATACCTGATTGGAAATACAATAAAAAGAAGCTGTGCTTGAAGTTTGGGGGTTTTCAGGATGAAACGTTGGGATTTTCTCTGGAGGGTTTAAGTTGTTTTTATGTCTGTTCGAAGCAGATTATACCTGCAATAAAATGTTGCAGAAATCCCTGCAGCATTGTGTCGACGACCGCTTGTTTAATGAAGCCGCGCTGTTTGCCCAGTAAAGCTGCAGCAGATGGCTGAGTGAAATCTTTAGTGTCTTTGCACTGAGGCTGAGAACTGTACTTCCACATTATTTTATGCTTCTCTCTTAATGCGACCGTTAACCTGCACCAAATGCATAACTCAGGCTTATTGACCTAATTAATAGACCAGTTTTCTCCTCTATATTAGTTATATATCCATCCATCCATCCATTATCTTACACGCTTGTCCCAATTGGGGTCGCGAGGGGTGCTGGTGCCTATCTCCAGCAGTCAATGGGCGAGAGGCGGGGTACACCCTGGACAGGTTGCCAGTCCATCGCAGTATTAATTATATATCTTTGTTAAAAAAGCAATAGAAAAATTTTCGGTCCTTGAGGATTTGTTCTGTGAGCTCTGAAGAGATAAATGGCATACATGAACCAAAAGATGCTTAAAATAAAACAATGAACTTCACAGCACGCATAACCTGTTAAAAAAACAAAGCCAGGCGTAAATAAAAGTGGTTCCAGCTGGAACCAAAGCTACGCAGTTTAAATGAGTCTTTAAAAGAGATTTAGAAGTGACTGATGTGTGCAGATGGGCAGAGCTAACCCAACCTGAGGCACTCTCTCAGCATCTGGTCTCTCCAGCATAGTGCAATGATCCCTGGAAGACTTCAGCAGTGAGGATTAAATTGGCATTGGTGCAAAAAAATATCTAAAAATAAGACAAACTTTTTTATAATAAAAGTTCATTTAAGCAGGTAAATAATGACAATCTGACAGTATTATTGTTTCCACCCTTAAAACAAGATAATTAGATATTATGGATCTGAAATAAGATTTCTTTCCTTTTATTTATGTAAATCATTGTATGCCATTGCCAAATTATTTTATTTACTTCTAAAATCAAGCGTAAATACTTTTATTTCAAGAAAAATTGACTGACTTAGATTTAATTTTTTTCAGTGTAACTTTCCTCTTGCTCTTACTGCCCTTCAAAGGTGGGTAGAGTAAAAAGTTATTTAAAAGAGGGCTGTTCAGTTCAATTCTATTCAGTTTATTTCTATAGCTCCAATTCACAACACGTCATCTCAAGACACTTTACAGTTTACATGATCATCCAGTCAGATTGATTGAAAGTTTTCTATCTAAGGAAAACCAGCTGATTGCATCGACTCATTGCCTCTTCAGCAATCCCTCACACTAAGCATGCTTGTAGCGACAGTGGGGAGGAAAAACTCCCTTTGAACAGGAAGAAACCTCCAGCAGAACCAGGCTCAGTGTGAGCGGCCATCTGCTGAGGCCCACTGGGGTTCAAGAAGACAGAAGCGGACATAGAAAAAGAAGCATAGATACAAAAGGCAACTGTCAACCAGCTCCACAGGCGGCCCCGTCCAGGAAACACACAGCCAGGCAGACGAGCTCCGAGCCAGCTCCCATGTCAGAGGATGAAGAGAACACATCCAGTTAGTCACAGTCAGAGAAACAGGCTACACTGGAAAACAGGCCAAGCTCCAACATCTATAAACAAAGGTGTTGATGGCAGCAGCACAGCTGATATTTCTCTCCAGGATGGAGTCACAGCCAAACAGGAACAGAGCAGATGAAGCTACTATGAGAAAAAGCAGAGAGAGCATTACTCAGTTACAAAGCATAATATAAACGTGCAAATCGCTTTTTTAAAGGTAAAAACAATTAACACAAATAAAAAAATTAAGCAGAAGAAAGACCTTTCCAAATTCATTTTAGCATAAAACATCTGAAACCATTTCCTACAGAATGTAATACATATTTTAATAAAACAAACTTTCTGAATCTGCTGAATTAGTTTAAGATGTACCTTTCCTTTTTTTATTCCAGTTTCTCACAGTGGGCAGAATAGTTAACAGTTCCAGAAGGAGTACTGATACGTCATGACTAAAGTAAAACCTGTGGTGCAGTAAACCTATTCCTAAAAGTACATTTTTGTCAAAGTTACTGCAGTAAATAAAAAGCAAATAAAACTAGTAAGTAGCTCCCTCTGTTGGCCATATGTGGTAATTACAACTGTTTCAGCGTCTGAAACTTGGAGATTTTTGGTTTAAAAAAAAACATTTGAAAGATGTTTTCTCTTCAAATGCATTGAAATCTAATGAATTTTGCTGTACCATATATTCGGGCTCAATAGTATTTATTTATGGTGGAAACATAAGTGACAGTACACCTTTAATCCTGTGTAAACAAAATAAGGTTTGTTTTTTATATTCATGCATGTTACTGTTTTAATTTCATATGTGTGATACACGTCCACAATATATGCATTTGGTTCTGCTTCTGTCTCTCCAGTCTGGAAGCCAAAGACCCTGAATGTGTCTCAGCTTGGATCCAACCTTCACGTGACCTTTGACCTGGCTCCGCCTTCCTTCGGCCTCCAGTTTTACTACCTGTACTACAGGCTGCGACAGGACGGGCTGTTCAGAGTGCAGCGCTGCAGGCCGGTAGGACTGACGGCTCTCTGGCCCTTCCTGCAATGCAGTGGCTTTTTATTTTCACTTTGCAGGACTACAGGGAATGATGCACAGCTGTGCTCCAAAGTTTTCACACCCTCCCTTCAAAGAAACAGATGATTTCACACTAGTAGTTAAAATAACCCAAAACTGAAAAGGGAAAAAATAACTATTTACTAAATGGTAATTAAGTAAAATAAAATATTGATTTTGAAAACAATATTCCAAAAAACAAAGATCCCAGATAAATGAAAGTGCCTTGCTCATGAACCGTGAACCAGCAGACCTGTCAGCATGTCCAGAAGGCTGAATAATGTTACAGAAAAATAACTTATTTCTCTGATTATTGCTTCAAACTGATGCTCGACGACATCTCGGGTCAGGAGCTACATCTGGCTTGTTTACTGTTTTACATGGATGCATATGTGTTTATTTATACAGGTGCTGGTCATAAAATTAGAATATCATGAAAAAGTAGATTGATTTCAGTAATTCCATTTAAAAAGTGAAACTTGTATATTATATTCATACATTACATACAAACTCATATATTTCAGATGTTTATTTTGTTTAATTTTGAGGATTACAAATGACAACAAATGAAAATCTCAAATTCATCATATCAGAAAATTAGAATATTACTGAAGACCAATAAAAACAAAGGATTTATAGAAATGTTGGCCAACTGAAAAGTATGAACATGAAAAGTATGAGCATGTACAGCACTGTTACGCCCACCAAGGACACAACATATTTGAGGACACGAGACAAAAATGAGGGTTCAAAAAAAGATATTTTATTAATAAATTCTCTCCGTTTTAGTTGTTCTTGGTTCGGCTTCTTCAGATGTTCTGCGAAGAGAAAAATAGTTAACGGCCCTCAAATCCCGTGCCCCAAAAAAAGAAAAAAAAGAAACCCAAAGTAACAACAGAAAGTTGGACCTGGCAGGCCGATCAAACAGAATAAAACGGTACAGCAGGGGGCCAACCCTATACAGGGCCGTCGAAGCCCCTACTGGTACCGGACTAAAGGCAAAAGATAACCTAAGCGAAAGAAAAATCGAAAACAGGACTACCGGTCCCGCCAGGCCAAAAACCTCAAGAAAAAAGTAAGAAAAAGGTAACAAAAATACCACATGGCAGGCTGGAACGTCCGCTGCAGGCCGCAGCGACAAGACAAGTGCGCACCGCGCACGATGGAGCAAATGAAGCAGGTGGGAAGTGGCGTCCAAACGAGGTTGGAAAGGAACGCGAAAGGAACGCGCTAACGTGCTGAAGGCCAGCCTATTTATAGGCGGACGACAGCACCACAAATTAACATAATTGATTTACTAAAAGAATCCTAAAATATATTAACAAAAGGATCCTTCAACTAAAGTTTATAAGCAAACGAAGAAAAGAAATGGACAAAAATCATAATGTGCCTGGGGCACATAACACCCCCACCCAAAGACTCTGAATGGGGTCCGAAGCAAAGCTCAACCCATTCAGAGAAAAAAAAAAAGGAAAGCGGAACTAGAGTCATGAGAGTGCGTCGGCCATGACATTGTCTGCTCCTCTTACAATAAAAACACGCTAAAAGGAAAGCGGGACTAGAGTCAGGAAAGTGCGTCAGCCACTACGTTGTCCCCTCTTCCTACAATAAAAACGCGTCACATAGCTCTCACATCCAAGACATGATCCAATGCGCTCTCAATGCCACCAAGCGCAGCAAATACATCCAATTCACCAACTTCAGTCTGCGTATTTCAAAAAACAGCTCTTCCCTCTATCAAAGACAGCTGTCCAAAATTGACCTGAAGTTCCTCTAAACGACACGGATCAGCTGCAAGTGAGGTTTTATTCGGCGATTCATCAAGACTCTGTGCTAAAACTGCAGCAGGAAAAATATCCTTCGTGCACTCACTAAAGACATCTAATGTGGCTCCTCGAGCAAACTCATCCAGGTCAGACTCCATGTCCACCCCTGGACTCTAGCCACACAAACTGTCAAGCACACACACAAAGCCACAAAAACCCCAGAGTCAAATCGTCCAATCCACAATAACCTCAAAATGCTCGGCTTCCCGTGCATCTGCAGCTGCCCCGACACCTGCGTCATCTCGTTCACTGGAAACAACCGATAGATTTATGCAGAGCGGGCGCACGTTCATTACCAGCAACAGATCCTTTGTGCATTTATGCAAAGTGTCCAATGTGGGCCCTCGAACAAACTCATCCAGGTCAAACTCCATGTCTACCCCTGGAATCAGGCCACACCAAATCAGGAACACCTCTGCACTAACAAAGCTACAGCACCACCAGAACCGAATGCTCTAACTAATCAGCGCAACGCGCGTCAGCTGCGCAAAAATACATACAAACCCAGCACAACCGCCAACAAACAAGAACCAACCGTAGGACACGACCTGTCTCTAAAAGGCACACTTTGTTTAAACAAGCCCCCAAAAATATGTTACGTCCACCAAGGACACAACATATCGGAGGGCACTAAAGGCAAACTTTGTTTTGACAAGCCCCCAAAAATATGTTACGCCCACCAAGGACACAACATATTTGAGGACACGAGACAAAAATGAGGGTTCAAAAAAAGATATTTTATTAATAAATTCTCTCCGTTTTAGTTGTTCTTGGTTCGGCTTCTTCAGATGTTCTGCGAAGAGAAAAATAGTTAACGGCCCTCAAATCCCGTGCCCCAAAAAAAGAAAAAAAAGAAACCCAAAGTAACAACAGAAAGTTGGACCTGGCAGGCCGATCAAACAGAATAAAACGGTACAGCAGGGGGCCAACCCTATACAGGGCCGTCGAAGCCCCTACTGGTACCGGACTAAAGGCAAAAGATAACCTAAGCGAAAGAAAAATCGAAAACAGGACTACCGGTCCCGCCAGGCCAAAAACCTCAAGAAAAAAGTAAGAAAAAGGTAACAAAAATACCACATGGCAGGCTGGAACGTCCGCTGCAGGCCGCAGCGACAAGACAAGTGCGCACCGCGCACGATGGAGCAAATGAAGCAGGTGGGAAGTGGCGTCCAAACGAGGTTGGAAAGGAACGCGAAAGGAACGCGCTAACGTGCTGAAGGCCAGCCTATTTATAGGCGGACGACAGCACCACAAATTAACATAATTGATTTACTAAAAGAATCCTAAAATATATTAACAAAAGGATCCTTCAACTAAAGTTTATAAGCAAACGAAGAAAAGAAATGGACAAAAATCATAATGTGCCTGGGGCACATAACACCCCCACCCAAAGACTCTGAATGGGGTCCGAAGCAAAGCTCAACCCATTCAGAGAAAAAAAAAAAGGAAAGCGGAACTAGAGTCATGAGAGTGCGTCGGCCATGACATTGTCTGCTCCTCTTACAATAAAAACACGCTAAAAGGAAAGCGGGACTAGAGTCAGGAAAGTGCGTCAGCCACTACGTTGTCCCCTCTTCCTACAATAAAAACGCGTCACATAGCTCTCACATCCAAGACATGATCCAATGCGCTCTCAATGCCACCAAGCGCAGCAAATACATCCAATTCACCAACTTCAGTCTGCGTATTTCAAAAAACAGCTCTTCCCTCTATCAAAGACAGCTGTCCAAAATTGACCTGAAGTTCCTCTAAACGACACGGATCAGCTGCAAGTGAGGTTTTATTCGGCGATTCATCAAGACTCTGTGCTAAAACTGCAGCAGGAAAAATATCCTTCGTGCACTCACTAAAGACATCTAATGTGGCTCCTCGAGCAAACTCATCCAGGTCAGACTCCATGTCCACCCCTGGACTCTAGCCACACAAACTGTCAAGCACACACACAAAGCCACAAAAACCCCAGAGTCAAATCGTCCAATCCACAATAACCTCAAAATGCTCGGCTTCCCGTGCATCTGCAGCTGCCCCGACACCTGCGTCATCTCGTTCACTGGAAACAACCGATAGATTTATGCAGAGCGGGCGCACGTTCATTACCAGCAACAGATCCTTTGTGCATTTATGCAAAGTGTCCAATGTGGGCCCTCGAACAAACTCATCCAGGTCAAACTCCATGTCTACCCCTGGAATCAGGCCACACCAAATCAGGAACACCTCTGCACTAACAAAGCTACAGCACCACCAGAACCGAATGCTCTAACTAATCAGCGCAACGCGCGTCAGCTGCGCAAAAATACATACAAACCCAGCACAACCGCCAACAAACAAGAACCAACCGTAGGACACGACCTGTCTCTAAAAGGCACACTTTGTTTAAACAAGCCCCCAAAAATATGTTACGTCCACCAAGGACACAACATATCGGAGGGCACTAAAGGCAAACTTTGTTTTGACAAGCCCCCAAAAATATGTTACGCCCACCAAGGACACAACATATTTGAGGACACGAGACAAAAATGAGGGTTCAAAAAAAGATATTTTATTAATAAATTCTCTCCGTTTTAGTTGTTCTTGGTTCGGCTTCTTCAGATGTTCTGCGAAGAGAAAAATAGTTAACGGCCCTCAAATCCCGTGCCCCAAAAAAAGAAAAAAAAGAAACCCAAAGTAACAACAGAAAGTTGGACCTGGCAGGCCGATCAAACAGAATAAAACGGTACAGCAGGGGGCCAACCCTATACAGGGCCGTCGAAGCCCCTACTGGTACCGGACTAAAGGCAAAAGATAACCTAAGCGAAAGAAAAATCGAAAACAGGACTACCGGTCCCGCCAGGCCAAAAACCTCAAGAAAA